>NW_024720210.1:0-20806 GCF_018991925.1 Homarus americanus
CGAGGCCAGGCAGGGACACATGCATGGGGTTGTCCAGGAAAGCCTGACTTGAACATTGGTGAGGCTGCAGGTAAGAGGGGTCACTGCCAGCCTGATGTTATCCAGATCTATGAGATCAGTGAGGGTCTTGGCACCTAGATTGACTTCAGGAGTCTTCCCTTGACCCTGAAGGAATCGTCACCAACTCGATCTCTGCTCATGCCCAGATCCCTTCCCCATAAGTCTCATATCCAAGATCTTTTTGACTGCCACTCTTCTCCCTCCTCATCCTACTGCAGAGCATTGTCTGGTAAGAACTGCCTCGATGAGCATGTAACCAGGAAGATCTCCTCTGGGCCAGTCTGCTCCACAATCTGAACAACCTTCCTTGGCTGACTCCTCAGGAGCTCAAGCTGGAAGAGAACATGCCTCGGACCTTCGGAGAACGATGACTTCACCTTGGTGTTGAACCAATTTGGCAAGTAGACACTCACGATGAATTGGACAATAAGTCTCAGGTTGTGAAGCTGGTTCCCTTTCAGTTTATGATGAGCGACCCAAATTCTGCAGAACCTGAGAGCCGTTGTGAGCCACCTAGAATGTGAGACTGGACCTATCTGCAGGTAAACAAGTCTATCAGGCATGACCCCAGTTTTGATGGCACTGCAAATCATGTAACCATAGTACTGGTCAGTATTCAGGTCGTCAATGACAGTATGTGCAAGCTCAACGAGTGGAGGGCCAACTGTGATTTTTTCAAAGCTCGAATTTATTTCTAACTCAGTGGCAGAGTCCAGCATCTTGCCAAGAGGACCAGACCATCTGTTGTTTGAAAGAGTCTTGCCATCCAGCTCCTGGATCAGATGTCTGAGTGGCAACTCGTTGGTGTGGAGGTCACAAACAATCCAGACCAGCTTCCTCCCAATCTTCCGCTCTATCCACTGTATGACCCCCCTTGCCACCCTGTGTTCGTGTTGGTGCTGTCCCCTCCAATGGCCTGCAGGGTCTGGTCTATGTTCCTCTCTCTGAGCCAGTTCACAATGTTATCTGCCACTATCTCAGCTGGTTTCCTGATGTCATCTTTCTCTGGAGTGAAATGCCACAAATACTTCCTTCCTGGTTCACTGCAGCAGGAGTAGTGTTCCTCCTTCACCATGGCAGGGAACAACTTGTCAGAATCTCCAACTTTCATGAACACTTTAGTGTCATCCCTTCTCCCATCAAAGAACAAACAATTGATTCCATTTTCTCTTATCCCCTTATCAAACTCCTCTTCAAGGTTACTGACAAGTTTCTCCTGAGCTTTCCTTACTTTGTTATGATCTATCACCAGGTGAACATCATCAGGTGTTATCAAACCACCGTCAATCCAGGCAGAAGGTTGCTATCTCTGCAGTTTCTCTGAGACCAGTGTGGTGTTTCCATGCTGGCCAGAGCTATGCTCGATATTCTTTCCTATTTCGAATCTTATGCCTGGAAGGTTTGGGATCATTATTTTCGTTGGGGACAAAGTCACCATTCTCCTGGTCAGCACTGGATCAGCCATGGGAAGTCATTAAATCCTGAATCAGCTTGACTCAATCATCGGCCTTTTACTCCTCACCCTGGCCTCTCTGTCTCTTCTTTTCCTCGGCAACTCTTCTCCCTCTTCTGTCTCTCTGTGGCAGCCTCTGTCTCTTGGACTGAATATCTTGGCTAGAAATCATGAGAGCCCCTATACTGCCAGTCTTCTCTCTGTGCTTGACAAATGCCAGTTCGATCACAGGAATCTTCAGTTCACGCTTGCAAATACAGGAGATGTGGGCCTCGGATTTACAGTCACGATCGCATCCAAACTCAGGACAGAGAACAATTGGGCACTTGCAAGTAATTATGTCAAATAACTGGTCCAGTTGCTTGGCAAAGCTGTCCTTAACTGCAAGTTTTCCTCTCCCAAGAGAGATATCGCTTGCCTTTTCCCAACTGGCTAGCAGTCTCTCACTAATCTTCTTCTGACTTGTTATGACTGGAGGCTTGAACTGATCGTTAGCCAGAGTGTACTGTGCCAAGACAGCTTTGGTCATATCACTGGCAATGTCTTTGTTTGTGTAAGTTCTTTGGTTCTTTTCACTGATTTGCCTGATTAAAACACCGTATCTCAAAGCATCTCTCAATGTAGGCAACTCCGACTTCAGGAGCTCTCTCCCAGACCCAAGATAGTGACTGAGATGGCTGGATTTTTGGTTCCTCGTCCTGACACAAGCAGCCATCGCAAATATTATCAACTTATAAATGCATCAGAATCTGAAACAGAAAAAATATTGTTAGTTGGGTTGTTAAAGAATGAAGTCAGAAAGCAATGTTCACTATTTAATTGTAATGCACTAATGCAGCTGTACGTTAGATTTTCGATAAATTTCACGCTAAAATTTACCTAGCAAAAGGTTGCAAAATATTGAAACTGAAATTATTTTCTGTTTATATACACTAAAATCTACCAAAAAAGTGATGGGCCATTAATTTTAGCTGATCTTCCCTCCTATGACACACCCTACTGCCCATGGCTAAATATACCTGCGGAGTGTCTGTAGGCGGAGGCAAATGATGGTGTTAAGAGTCGATATGGGCGTACTGTAGGGTGTAGGTGGTCGGGGAGGTGTAGGTATGGTGTAGGAAGGTGAGGTGTATCAACAGGTGACATTGGAGGGAGGAGAACCTGTGGTGTAGCTGGGTGTAGAGAAATGTGTAATACGAAGGGTGTAGTTTGGTGCAGGGTTAAGGCTTGGTGTGTATGGTACAAAGGGTGTATCTTAGGGAAGAGGAGGAGAAGGGAAAAAAGGAAAAGGAGAAGAAGAATTAGGGAGAGGAGGCGGAGACGAAGAAGAAGAAGAAGAAGAAGAAGAAGAAGAAGAAGAAGAAGGAGGAGGAGGAGGATGTAAGATTTATCAGAGGGATGCGTGAGAGAGGTGAGGACTGTGCGTGGGGTAGGAGTTGTGAAGATGCCATAATGAGGCCTTACCGTACTGCATCAGAGAATAGGCAAAGTAGGTGTGTTGGACGGTGAAGTACAGGTGAGCACCGTCGTTAAGGAGGGGGGGGGGTAATGAGGGGGTAGAAGTATATAGAGAGAGTAGAGGTGGAAGATAATGATGGGGAGAGTAGAGGGGGAGGTAATGCTGGGGAGAGTAGAGGGAGAGATAATGATATGGAGAGTAGACACACACACACCACTCATCTATATGGGGGGAGGAGCGTGTCTACCAGGAAGAGGAAGAACACAGCCGTATTATCCTTCACGCGGGAGGATAATTACGCGTGAAGAGAGTGTTTTATTACTGGAGGTCATGACAGGTAGTTTTCACGGGAAAAGGAATATGGTGCGTAGGCTGAGAACTCGTGAGGTTCACTCGACCATATTTTAAGTGAGACTCCCTAAAGTATGGCCATTATATAACATGTGAAAATAATAAAAAAAAATTTTATCCCAAGTAAAAGACATTTCTTATCTAGTAGATTTTTTCTCCTTTAAATCACATAAAATAACGAAAAAGAAAATATTCCCGAGCGCCACAAAAAATATAGCGTTAACTAATAAAAAAAAATCCCTTCCCCCAAAAATTCATTAAATTACACATAAAATAACCAAAGGCATTTTTCTTTTGCTGATAACCTATAAATACATAAATTAAATCCCATCACTAGAACTGTAATTTGAAAACATGGTAATATTAATGGCCGAAAAGTTTCCTGCTGACTGCCGGAATCAAACCTGGAAGTATAGACGTGAACGTTTAAAGACGACGAAGTGAGAACTGACCCTCTGAATTCTGACTTAGTTTGACGAAAAAAAAAAGAAGAGAGAAGTTTTAATGGATTTAATTCACCTAGAGATAATCTTTAACTGACGATATTGTTTTACTTTAGCATATAAGTAAACTCCTCGTCTTAATCCTTGAACTCGTGTTACTCCGCCTCAAACGATTCTTAAGTTAATGCAAGAAGTTTCTAAGGTTAAATTTCACATGTGTAATGTGAACTAAAGCTCTCAATGGCGCCGTTAACCTCCAGAGACAAGATTTATTTATATCGTGATCTTCAACTCCGTAAAAACCGATCAGCCTCAAGCTCTAGGACTCAGCAAGGTACTGTGTGGAGTTTGCAGACAATAGCTAAAGATAAGGAACTGAACACTGGCAAGACATACCAACACAAACAGATGGAAGTCTCTCCTCGGGAATGTACATAATGAAAAATATTTAATTTTACGAGAAAATGTCCTCAATTTAAATAATTTTGCGTTATTTCTATTTATGTGACTTGAAATCCACAGACTTTAGCTTTTAACATATCACGCAACATGCTTCAAGTATGGGCACTAGACACACACACACACACACACCAAGGGGTCAGGAAGTTTGAAGATTGAGACGGAATAAATAAAGCGATACACACCGAATATTGAAAAGAATATTGTAAGAACACTTTAGAAAATCTGAGAAATTCATCCAAGGGAGATTTCGCCAGTTGGTCATGATCTAATATTAAAGACAAGAGTTAATAGATTAAAGATAGTTGAATGATCTTTTGATCTTGTGAATACGACGACCTCCAGCTGAACTCTTCATCTGGGGTGAACTTCTTCCAAGTGTGTTTTTTTTTTGCCGTTTCTGTTCTCGAATTAGTGAAAATATCTCAAAACATCTTATGATAAGTGACGTGGTGAATCTTCCAACAAATTTAAGTTTCGATTTTATGAAGTGACTAAGATTTTATTTATTTATTTATTTATTAGAAAGTGGTCATGAGGCTGTCGTCCGCGGGGTCAGAGTTCTCTCAAGACTTTAAACACTTGATTACTGTCGATCAAAAGCAGTGTATATATACCCAGCTGTGATGGACAGAACGCCTATATAAGATTCAAAGACCAAACCCGAGAAAATGTTCCGAAGAAATAGCAAGAAGTGACGAACAGACAGAGAGATAAATAAAAACAAAGACATCCATTTCACTGACGATTTCGCATATAATTACATCAATTAAATTCGTCCTGCAATATTTACCTCCAAAACCGACATATTTCGATACCAAATACCACTTTAAGACCATAGATTATCGGTTCCTCACCTGATAATCCAGACTTTAAGATTTCCCATAAATGACAGTTCCGACGAGATCTGTTGTTTCTGCCATCGTCCACGAGGGTTTAATTAACGCTAAACACGGTGTCCCACAACTCTCAGGTAATCACAAAGGGAATGAATGACCTGTTCAGTGAGTGGTCCTGGATTTGGATCTCCATTGAAAGGTTAGTGTCAGTACTCGCCTCTGTGTGTGTGTGTGTGTGTGTGTGTGTGTGTGTGTGTGTGTGTGTGTGTGTGTGTGTGTGTGTGTGCGATCCAGTACTCATCGGGCTTGTCATAAAGACTCAATTCGTTCACAAATATCATGGGAAAAGTGTCCTCATTTCTGCCCCTATCTATCTCCATCAACCCCTTTATACGTGACACCAGGCGGGGGCCCCCTTCATCACCTCGCTGGCTGTCGTGTGATGCCTCGCAAACGTTCAATGATCGGAAGCAACGATGTGGCCATGAGCCAACCCCCCTCCCCCCTTCGATAATCCATAAAGGAAAAAACAGTACAAGCGATAAGAATGGTACGTCTTGGATTCTGTTTCCTTTCCACTGATCTAAATAAAACACTGCCTCCAAAATCACGATATAATGTGTTTGTTTTTTCTTAGTTAATAGAAAGAAAAGATGTTTTATATGGACTGTTCAGAGGAAAAAGAGCAGCAAATCTTCCTATAAAATATTACCCATAGTGACTTAGCACCCCAATATTACCCAAGAACAGTGACTTAGCTCAAGTATTACTCGAGAACAGTGACTTAGCTCAAATATCACCCGAGAAACAGTGACTTAGCTCAAATATCACCCGAGAAACAGTGACTTAGCTCAAGTATTACTCGAGAACAGTGACTTAGCTCAAATATCACCCGAGAAACAGTGACTTAGCTCAAATATCACCCGAGAAACAGTGACTTAGCTCAAATATTACTCGAGAACAGTGACTTAGCTCAAATATCACCCGAGAAACAGTGACTTAGCTCAAATATCAAGAAACAGTGACTTAGCACTCCCAGAAACAAGAAACAGTGACACCCGAGAAACAGTGACTTAGCTCAAGTATTACTCGAGAACAGTGACTTAGCTCAAATATCACCCGAGAAACAGTGACTTAGCTCAAATATCACCCGAGAAACAGTGACTTAGCTCAAATATCACCCGAGAAACAGTGACTTAGCTCTTAGATATGAACAAAATATATCAACTCACAGTGAACATCAAGCTTCCACTGGTCTTGAAGAGGTCGGTGGTCGATGGATGGAGACTCTGACAAGCACTTGAGGAACTTTCCACCATCAGAGTCATTAGGCACCAGCAATAGTTTACTCAGTGTTAGGTTACCGGAGCTCGCAGTCTGTCCAGAGGGAGAAACACGATATGATGAGACATGAGACAGACAGACAGACAGACAGACAGACAAATTATGATTGGAATTATTAGCACAAGCGACGATTATATGTTGAAAATTAGAGAATGATTCATAAATTAACCTATCTTAACCTAACCTGACCTGACCTGACCTAACCTAACTTAATCTATCCTAACCTAATTTAACCAAAACTAACGTAACCAAGTCTAACTTAACCCAACCTCGCCCAATGGTGTCGCAAAATGAAATAGAGGATGAAAGAAGCGGTGATATGAGTTTGTGAATGAGAGGACAAAGACGAAAAAGTCACTTAGGCAAAAAAGAAAGGCGAATGCTGCAAGAAGAAGAAGAAGAAGAAGAAGAAAGAAGATAGAATTATCAAACAGTATTGATCGAAAACAGAAATATTAACCCATATGTGAATAAAGAAGAGAAAGATAATAAAAATTTACAAGAAAGAAAAACACCAGAAAAAAAAACAGTTAAATCAAATACCTAAATTACACCCCCGTCAAGTTTAGTTAATCATAAAAACCACAGAAAATACTCAAATAAATTAAAGAAAGCAAAAATGTGAGAAATTGGGATAGAATGATAGATATTTGATCCTGGAGAACAAGACCGTCAGAAAGGGGATCAGAGGAAGCGGGTGATAATTGCATTACACACACAGCAAAAAAAAAGGAGAATTGAAAAGAATGGTATTGAAGATCCAGGAATCTGATTACGTAGGTGGAATCTGGATTCTCTTGGTGACAAAGGAGTTGATAATCGCATTTTCACAATTGATGGGATAAACGGATATAAGACATTTTCTGTAGTGTGAGTGGATGAACCTTTAACTCAGTCCAGGGATATATTTTTATCTCTTAAAGATAGGTTTTTATCTCTCTCTCTCTGTCTCTCTTTGTCTCTCTTTCTCATCTTTTGTCTCATTCTGTCTCATTCTCTCTCATTGTCTCATTATCTCTCACTCTCTCTCTCACTTCGTTCAGTACTTACGGAGGTGGAGGCATTGGTAAGCTGAACACCGTCTAGCCACCAGGTGATAGAGGCAGGCGGTCTCGCTCCAACACTCTGACACACCAGTTCGTATTCCTTCCCGGCTGACAGGGGTTCGTGGGAGCCCATCATCTTCACCGACAGCGGCTTGACTGTAGGAGGGAATAATAATAATAATAATAATAATAATAATAATGATGATGATGATGATGATGATGATGATGATGATGGTTGATAATGATGATACTAAAATAATAATAATAATAATAATAATAATAATAATAATAATAATAATAATAATAAACAATAAATCACCTTCTTACACCATCCATTGCTAATTTACATTCATTATTCATCTTATTATTGCTGATTGTTTTATTATCTTCATTAGTTGATTTTTATTTTGTTTAGAAAATTATTAAGAAAATTCACGGCATTTTTTTACCAAGGAATTATACGGCCCTCAGTAATGACTGTCAAGAACTGTGTGTGTAAGTTGATCAGCTCTGGGGGTAACAACCTGGGGAGAGTAACAGGCTGGGGAGAGTAGCACGCTGGGGAGAGTAATATTTGACTAACATGTGGATATGCATCTCACTCTAGGGATAGCGTGGGGGGAATGTAGCGGAAGCTGTATGTTCAACGTTAGTGCCACCACGTCCTACGTTTTTCAATGCTGGTTCTTAGTTAAGGTAAAACCGGTACCTTTCGTGAACGTGCATTAGACAGAGGACGACCACGTGATATTCAAAGACTCAACGCAAAGAATAGACACTGTAGATCGTCGAAGATGCTACTACATGGCCTCTGCGAATTACTGCCGATATACAAATGTCTCAGTGTACCGTTTGGAGGACTACACAAATATCAACTTTATCCACACCACCATCAACTAGTCCAAGCTCTAAACCATGATGACTATCCTCGATCACTGGTGTTCTGTGAGTTGTTGCTACGTCAGCATGGTGTTAATCGTCTCTTTCCATCTCTGGTGTTTTATACAGACGAAGGAAGCTTTTCAAGTGACGTTACTCGTAATTCCCACAATACGCCTACCTGGTCTGATAATAATCCTCACGGAAAGATTTGCAATCAACGTGCGGGGCGGCAATATTGGTGACCACCTTATTGGACCATATGTACTACTCCAGCGACTGACAGGAGAGACAGACATTTTCTTGTGCACACTTTGCCATTGCTGCTCAAGGACCCGTCAAGGTACAGTACATTATGGTGCCCCAGCTCAGGTCGCTCCTGTAACAACGAATACCTAAATGTTGTGTATCCTGACAGGGTTTTATGGCCACCTAAACCACCTGACTTAAATCACTTTGATTTTACTGGTGGGGTCACCTAGGGAGCTATGAGTATGCTTCAGAAACCACAACACGTGAATAATTGTGCCACTGAGTGCAAGACAGTGCCAGAAGCATTCACAATACCCTGAAATATTCCAACGTGTACGATAGTCACTTGAGGAAAATAAGGGGAACTTTGAACATTTACTCTAAATATATATCAGATCTCAGTATGTTCGAAAATAAATTGCACTAATAACATCGGATATTTAATTTTCCCTCCGTAGACTGTAATCGCGTTATCTCCTTATCTTTCACGTGTTGTAACTCTGAAACAATGGGGCTAATGTTCCTGTAGTCTTATACTCTTATTTTTGTATCAGAAACGTGAAACCTCTGTCGCCCCTTCCTCGACGGTGACAGAGGTACTTGATGTTGCCGCCCACCAGACGTTGTCATGGTACAGGAAGGAGAGGAATATTAACCTGACGTGTATATCACTCAATTCTGAATGATACCCTGAAACACCCTTGACACCTCTAGTGAAATATAAATACTGAAGCTTCGGTGACACACAGAGTTCTTTGGAAATATTTCGTTAATATATATTGAATTAGAGTTCATGATTCAATGTTATACAAATGGTGAAACTATCAATGTCATATTTTCCACTTTAATCAAGATTTTATTTTCACTTTCCATAAGTTGAAAGAAATATAATTTCATTTTCGGCCAAATATAAATTAGAAGCACGAGTTACAAGGATAAACTCACTAGCATTACCTACAAAAGCTTTCCTAATTACACTGCATAACAAACTCAACAATGAGGTAAACATGCAAAGCAAACACAAAAAGATCTTTCACTGGATAGAGATTGAAAAAAAAATCGCAATTCATCGTCGAGAAAATTAAAAAAAGGTCAAAACTTCTCCAGAAGATTTAATGGCAATAAGTTAGTCTCGGTGACTTTGATCTCTCGCTGATCTCTGTAAGATGAGAAGAAATAAGAGTGCAGGGGATAACCTTGATCATGTAAATTGAAAACTCGAAAGATCTAGTTCAAACACTCTCAGCAACAGAGATGATGTGTGAAGTATTGAGGTAATTTATGCTGCTATCGTCAATCCTTGGGGCAATTGACCTTAAGGAGGTAAACCTTCGTCTCTATAGGTCGTCCACAAAGGGTTAAAGCTTAAACCATCGTCCTCAAAGGGTTAAAGCTTAAACCATCGTCCTCAACGGGTTAAAGTTTAAACCATCGACCTGGGATGATAGATATAAGAGACGACCTTACTGGGATGATAGACATAAGAGACGACCTTACTGGGATGATAGACATAAAAGACGACCTTACTGGGATGACAAATATAAGAGACGACCTTACTGGGACTCGTAGGCTTTAAATCCAAGCATATTATGGTACAAGTAGCTTACTCAATTATTACTGATCCAAGTCAGCTTGGGTTAGGTTAGGTTAGGTTAGGTTAGGTTAGGTTAGGTGAATACCAACCCGTGACAAAAGTATGATAATGCACTTATTGTTCAGACGTGATTTAGAGCGGCTTCAACCAGTCAATTGTTGTTTAGTCGTGAAGAGAATGATCAGACTGAGACTTACATATTAAGGCAGACTAATATATTTACAAGAAAAATCAACATGAAATCCTAACATGGCAAAATATATAATGGTGGCGTTATTTAAATTCTATGGTGGCGTTATTTAAATTCCTACTTAAACATCCTAACTCATATAACTAACATTAATATCACTAATAACTCATCTGTTAAGTTGAATACAAGTCAGATAAGTAGGAGCAAAATATCCAGACATCATCAAGAGAATTGTGAAAGCACCTCCGATATACAGCAGTCGGTGTCAGGAGTTAAACTGACCACTAGCCCTACCAGACAGGTGGATGGCGGGAAACTAGGGTCCTCTGGTGGTTATTACCGTAACTAGTCTAATGGATTATATGAGCAACAGAAACTAAATGAAGTATACTCGCTAAATACATACAATTCACAAGCCATACTACACCAAAATAGTCCAAATGATATAATTATACCATGATATATAATATACCTGGGTTAATATGAGCTATAATGAAACCACTAATAACTGATTCATTGGAATTTTCCTTAATTTAGGGTCATGACTACCTACGGACTCATGACAAAACGAACATACTGAGATTAAGATGTTTGAACGAGTCACCCATAAAATTATGAGATGTTCTCCAAAAAACATTTACCTGCTGAAAAATATCATAGGACTTCTGTTTTAGCTGCCTAATATATGTTGCCTGAGCTATTGTCCCTACAGCCCTTGTGGCAGTGAGAATTTTAATTCATTTAACATCATACTCAGGGGTTGATATCGTACTCAAAGGGTTGACAACGTACTCAAGGGATTATCAACGTACTCAAGAGGTTGTAGTAATATATACCTTAACCTAACGTGAATTCTCGTTATCAATAATAAACAAAACTACATCATATCCCAAGTAAAGACACAAAATCTCTCAAAATTTATCCATCCCACGTTTATTATCCTTTAAGCAAGAAAATCCAACATAAAACTCACAATTCATCTCAATGTTGATAATGGTCTGGACGGGTGTGCTGTGATTATTGTTGGAAGCTTGACACACGAGGGCCGCGTGGAGGTGACTACGGGTGAGTTTCTCCAAGGTGAGGGTGTTAGTGACTCTCTGAGGGCCCTGAGTCTCGCTCTTCTCATCCACCACCTCCCCGTTCATCAGCCACACCACACGGGGAGTTGGTTTACCTGTAGAAATTAATGACGACGAAGGTGTTAAGAGTTTAGGATGGGATTGATGCTCAGGGTGTTAATGTGAGGTAATGAAGTTTTTAATTAGTTATAATATATTGGTGTATTAGTTTACTACGTTTATTATCATCTTTGTTTTTTATATCATTATCATTTTTACTCATTCTTCCTATTGTTATTATCGTTTTTTTCCCTCCAGGTATAGACTCCATCCTGTTGAAACAAAACAGCATATACAAACTCCTTTTACTATGTGTCATTAGTTCATTCCTACTACTCGACCCATTGCCACCTAGAAGGCAACATTTTATCATTACTGCTGCTGGTGGCTGTGAAAATCCTATTTTAGGTTTGCTCTTTCCACCTGATTCGCTCTGACTGGTCATATAGGAAGGGAAGTTTTTTCTGTTTTTATTTGTGTATTGTGAGGTTTTATTTACCAAATATTTAAAAATGTATGAAAATTTATATATATATATATATATATATATATATATATATATATATATATATATATATATATATATATATATATATATATATATATATATATATATATATATATATATATATATATATATATATATATATATATATATATATATATATATATATATATATATATATATATATATATATGTTTGTGATGAAACAGTCAGGCCATAGGAAATATTTCATATACAATTTCAATCTTTGGTGAATATATACATTATACTACACATGTGTTCAGTATCAAATGAACATTCCATATGGACTTGCATGTCAGTGTAATAGGATATTCAAGTTATTTTCAGAATGTGTGTATTCCTGGCAGAGTAGGCACGGCATATTGTATCTTATTGATAATTAAATGCATGAAAACAGATATACCATACCGTGTTCTTTGACATATGTATAATTCCCTTTGGTTTACGAGGATTGGTGCAGTAAATTTATCATCCAGACTTACCTCCATCGACCTGACAGGTGAGGGTGAGCGACTCCCCCTCGTTGTAAGGGCCCACCATGGTCCACACCGGCTGGCCTTCCTCCTTCGTTAGGATCGTGGGTGCGTGAGGCGGAACTGTGGACCAGAATCACTACATATCAGACACACACTCAAGTACATAAAGCCCAGAAAGTAAATCAAAATTAGAATAATACTTAGATTCTAGTGTTGGTTCGTCATCACCCGCCTCAAGCACCTCTTACAGCAGGTACACGAGAGGAACTAACCTGTCGTTCCACTACCTGGTGTTAACTGCTGAGGTGTGGAAGTGGGTGTATGTATGTGTGGCTTGACGGGAGAGACGTGTAGGCGGTAGGTACGGTATATAGTCTTGGGAAAATGAAGAAATATAGAACAAACGAAACAGAAGAGAAAAGATGAACAGAAACACAGACAAAAAAAGAACAATAGAAACAAAAAGACACAAATACAGACACAAACAGAGAGAGAGAGAGAGAGAGAGAGAGAGAGAGAGAGAGAGAGAGAGAGAGAGAGAGAGAGAGGATAACAATAACCATCTCTCTAACTACTCATCACTATCATCAATCCCAGGCGCTCACTAACACCCTCATCACTATCCATCGTCTCCGTCTCTGTCTGTCAGCCTGAATCCCCAGCAGTTAGTCCCTTGATCCGGGCTGGCTCTCAGTCCCCGCCGGGCCCTCTGAGGATTGTGCCTACTGACTTACAACGTAATTTCTCATTAATCCTGAAGTGCCAGTCTAGCCGGTTGGAGCTACCCTCTCTCCATCCCTGCCTCTCTGTCTGCCCTCCACCCCCTCCCTGTCTGTCCTCCATCTCCCCTTTCTGTCTGTCCTCCATCTCCCCTTTCTGTCTGTCCTCCATCTCCCCTTTCTGTCTGTCCTCCATCTCCCCTTTCTGTCTGTCCTCCATCCCCCCTTCCTGTCTGCCCTCCATCCCCCCTTTCTGTCTGTCCTCCATCCCCCCTTCCTGTCTGCCCTCCATCCTCCCCTGTCTGCCCTCCATCCCCCCTTTCTTTCCTGGGTTCTCCATCCTCCCTGTCTGCCTCCATCCTCCCATTTCACTGTCCTCCATCTCCCTTCCCCACATCTGCCCTCCATCCTCCCTGTCTGCCTCCATCCTCCCTTGCCTGCCCTCCATCCCCCCCCTTCTGTCTGCCCTCCATCCCCCTTTCTCTGTCTGTCCTCCATCCCCCCCCTGTCTGCCTCCATCCCCCTCCCTGTCTGCCCTCCATCCTCCCTCCCTGTCTGCCCTCCATCCCCATTTCTGGGCCCGCCCTCCATCCTCCCGTCTGCCCTCCATCCTTCTTTCTGTCTGCCCTCCATCCTCCCTGTCTGCCCTCCATCTCATTTCTGTCTGTCCTCCATCTCCTTCCCCTATCTGCCCTCCATCCTCCCTGGGTTCTCGTCTCCATCCTCCCTGTCTGCCCTCCATCCTTTCTGTCTGTCCTCCATCCCCCCTGTCTGCCCTCCATCCTCCCGCTCCGCTCCTCCATCCCCCTCCCCTGCTCCGCTCCTCCATCCCCTTTCTGTCTGCCTCCATCCCCATTTCTGTCTGCCCTCCATCCCCCTCTTCTTCTGTCTGTCCTCCATCCCCCTTCCCTGTCTGCCCTCCATCCCCCCCCTCCCTGTCTGCCCCCTCCATCCCCCTCCCATCTGCCTCCACCCTCGTCTCCCTTTATCCCTGCCTGTTTGTCCTCCTGTGTACGTGTATGTGTGCGTTTGTCGTCCTTATATGCTCATACAAACACACACACACACTTATACATTCATATTCATATGCACACTGTACGTACACACTCAAGACATACGCATATACATAGATATACTGTCCCCATGTATATATACAGACATGCTTTCCATGTCACTTCTTTTACGTATACAACAGAAAAGAAAACACACACACACACAAGAACATGTAAACAAACAAGAAAACACACACGCCGCCCATGCACTACCTCTCAGTCACACATCTGCAACACACACACGCGCTAAACACTCATCTTGGGCCTGGTTCTCACCGCTGGGACGAGGCCTTCCACCTAACCCAAGTTTAGGTTAACTTGTGGTGTATTAGGACGTGAGCCAATTGACTTAAACCCATGAAGAATTGGGCCCCTCAAAAGAGTAGGATCAATTAAGGGTAGGGGAACCATTAAGAGTTAGAACCATTAGGAGGAAGGTCCATTAAGAATAGAGTTCATTAGGACTTGGGCCCATAAAGACAGGGGGAGGGGAAGGGGGAAGGGGAGGTGGGAGGGGGGGGGCCTATTTTGCCTAGGAAACCAAAATCCCTCTTCAAGTATGGCCTCCTAGCCCCCCCCCCCCCCCCCCTCCTCCCTCTGTTATCTCCATCCTGCACCTTCACCCACTTCAGCCTCCTACTTACTGTATGATACATGATGGCCATTGAGGAACAAAACTCCCTCACTGAGAAGTACAACGACTGGTGAGAAAGGATAATATTCTTCCTACTGTAAGTGTGTGTGTGTGTGTGAGTGTGTGTGTGTGTGTGTGTCCGTAAGACCACGACGAGGCTTCCGGAGTAGTTAGTAACATTAAGGGTGGTCGAGGCTTCATACACTGTTAGCTAAGATAATTGAAACCTTTTGTTATTATAGGTTTTTTCTGTCTCATTATTGTTACTCAGTTGTTGTGTTCATCGATTCCCTTAAGCTCTTTATGTTATTGGCACGAATTTTATGTGACAAAAAATATATTTTACGAGTCAGGAGTGTTGGTGGTAGTGTATTTGTCTTAGCGTTGTCTGGTCTGCCACTCCAAATTCTCCTCCACGCTACCACCACCACCACCACCACCACCACCACCACCACCACCACCACCACCACTGGCATTATGTAAAACAACTTCCTTTGCATTAAAAATATCGCCATTATAATCTGATGTTTTTTTTCTTTTTTGTAGGGGATTAGCCCACCCGGGCCCAGGTCACTGACCCACATGAGGGCCTGGGGACGAGAATGTAATAATAATAATAATAATAATAATAATAATAATAATAATAATAATAATAATAATAATAATAATAATAATAATAATAATAATAATAATAATAATAATAATAATAATAATAATAATAATAAAGAACCACAAATAGTAAGTAAAAAAAACATAAAAAGTTGAAGAGTGAAACACTATATACAGTATATATGTTGTGTTGTCAAAGTAAGAGAGACAATTGAGACCCTGCAATTGTGTGTAAATGAGGCAGAAAGTCAGATCATCAACCTGGGACTTGGTCACATATGGCAGCAGGGTCTACCATAGACAACACATTATGCTCCCAATATCTTCCCAGGCGGTAGTACCTCCCTGTTTGGTAGCTGGAGTTTACCATCAGGCTGAGTCACTGCTACTAAACATTATATAAAACAGCCTAATAAAAGGTCACCATCACCGGCATAACATTTGGTGTCAGGTTGTTTCGGTCACACACACACACACACACACACACACAGACACACACACACACACACACACACTAAACATAAATGACATAGACAACGAGACATAATTAAAATAAGTCACACTAATTGAAAGAAACATATACAGTGAGAAACAGACAACTACTGAGTGAAGCTTAAGGAGAGATCCAACAATAAAAAAGTAAGACACAGACTGACAGACGGACTCGACTCCCTGACCAACCAAAGACAATCTATGTGCAACAGGAAACAGGAAGCCACTGGGTCTTAGCGGAGGCGGAGTTGGCCAGGCCGCGCTGCTTTAAGGTGGGATTTTGACGTTTTGTGGAAAAAAAAGTAAAGATTTACATTTCACGATAAATACACAGACTTAACCTGAATAACGACCCGGCTACAAGATTATGTATAAATATATTCATACACACGTGCAATCATTCTGTATTCATTGAAATATACACCAATGCATCAATCTATCTATCTATCTATCTATCTATCTATCTGTCTATCTATCTATCTATCAATCTATCATCAATTATCTATCTATCTATCTATCTATCTATCAATCTATCATCAATTATCTATCTATCTATCTATAAGTATCTTTACAAGTTAACAAAAGATAGGATGACAAAGGCACAATACATTTACTTCCTGAAACTCCAAGTAAAAGATATACATCAGCAGAGTCAGTAGGAAGAGCATGTTATTTGAGCATGTTTAATGAGCTCTTATTCCATGCAGTTTTACTGAAGCGGATCCAGAATCTACGAGCATTATAAAGACAACATTTGCTAATATCAGACTTGTTTTTTCGGGTACAAGAACTGGTTGTAATTAGACTACACAAGATAAGTATATGTATATAGTCTCATATTATATGTAAGGTTTGTATAGACAGAGAGAGAGTTCTATAACAAGAATGATCAGGATTTAATATGTAACCATTTCATCTCATCTTTTGTGGTCAATATACTGTATATAACAAAAATTCTTAAACTTTTCTCTATTTTTTTGCATTACTTTACCTATAAATCAAATCTTCCTTCATTTCTTATCTTACCTCTACTTTTATTCTCATTTTCCTTTAAGTGTTATCTTTCTTATTTACTCTTATTATTCTTTATCCTATTTTCCTTCAAGTTACCTCCGTGGGTTACCTGTCCTGGACGAAGGAGTCCAGTATTACCTGAGGCACAGTCATCACCTGAAGTAGTCTTGTTTTATCTTAGATTAATAATGAAGTTATCTGGTCTTGACGGGCATAGATGCTGTGTGTGTGTGTGTGTGTGTGTGTGTGTGTGTGTGTGTGTGTGTGTGTGTGTGTGTGTGTGTGTGTGTGTGTGTGTGTGTGTGTGTGTGTGTGTGTGTGTGTGTGTGTGTGTGTGTGTGTGTGTGTGTGTGTGTGTGTGTGTGTGTGTGTGTGTGTGTGTGTGTGTGTGTGTGTGTGTGTGTGTGTGTGTGTGTGTGTGTGTGTGTGTGTGTCCATTATTATGTTTGTGTGTATATGTATCTCGATACACGATCCATGTGAACGTTTGAAAGTAAACTGTTTATATATATATACTGTATATTATTATATTTTCTTTCAGTGTATACATGTCCATTAAATGTATTCCCTTGAATGTATTTTCTCGTATCTATGTATATGTGATCATGTTTAGTATAATGGATACACCACACTAAAGCTCCTCAACTCTAAACACAAAAATAAATTGTTATTAATACATTATCTATATACCTGTATACCAACACTCAGGTTCGCCATGTTAGCTTCTCTTGCGCTCTACTGATTATTTCCTGAATTCTGCCTGATGCCTGACTGGACATTGACTGACTACTACATGTGTTGGTTCCCGGGAAATATATATTTTGACTTGCATCGTTGTGCAGGGTGGAATAATCACACATTGACCTTCACCCGTGTGTATTTTAGTGTTCTCTTCGGCGTACTTGTGAGGAGAATCTGGCTTTGAATATGAATTCTTATTTATATGTCAAATTAATGCGTTTTAAGATATTGAACCAATATGGGAATGGTGGTCAAATCTGTAAATCTATAACTCTTTAAGAACTGTTATTTTGATCAATAACTCCTGAAGAACTATAATTTTAATCAGCAACTCTCGAAGAACTGTAATTTTAATCAATAACTCCTGAAGAACTATAATTTTGATCAATAACTCCAGAAGAACTATAATTTTAATCTGTAATTCCTCAACGTGTCAAACCATCGTCCTACAAGGGTCAAATCACAGTAAATAACACTAGAGGAAAACTATGGTGACATACTTATAACAGTGAGGTTAGTTCTGGCATTCCTGGTGGGACTTTTCTTGAAGTCGACCCGGCAGCGATATAGGCCTTCGTCGCCAGCCCTCACACTGTCCAGCACTAGAGACGCCGGTGATGACTGCAGGTCGAAGTGTCCCCGGCCTCCGAGTGTCTTCTTGTCTGCCCAGTTCCTCGCCTCCGTCATGCTGTTCTTGCGGGAGTCGTAGCTGAGGAGAGGAAATATAGGGAAGGCTTGAGGCATATGGTTTAAAGGGGTGAGGGATGTGAGAGATAGTGGGGGTGACTTGAGAGATAGTGGGGGTGACTTGAGAGATAGTGGGGGTGACTTGAGAGATAGTGGGGGTGACTTGAGAGATAGTGGGGGTAATGTGAGAGATAATGGGGGTGACTTGAGAGATAGTGGAGATGGTGTAAGAGATAGGGGGTCACGTGAGAGATAGTGTAGGTGATGTTAGGTTCTTTATAATAAGTTCTATATACAGGAGAGAACACAAACACCTGTATAGTTTTGTAGGTTCGGTTTACTGGATAAGAGTATGTACACAAAGGGGAGTAGTGCTCTCCTCAGCTAGGCTCCTGGTCAACTGCTATAGACGACGTATGGCAAGTGATACATTAGCAGCTTCCATACGTCGCCAGGCACATTAATTAAGCATGTGGGATATGGTAATTACATTGCCACACGCTGCTAGCTAGGCTGAATAAATAATACATAAATGGAGCACATACATAATATACATACATAATATATAATCCAGCATACATAATATACATACACCTCCCTCCCCCCTATACGCTCATAGTAAAGTCTTGAGCGGACCTTTTCTTTTGGATCCGTTCTGAGCGTCGAGGGACTTCATCACTGGGAAGGGTATGGGACCCATGACTACGCCTACTTTGTCCCAACGTAGGGAGGTCGGGTCCTGAACACGGACTTGGGTACCGACACTCAACCTGGGGAGAGGACGGGCGTGGTCGTTGTGGCGGGCGACGACGTCCTGAACACGTTCGGCGGCTCGGCGATCACAATCCTCTGTCTTAGCCTGCCACTCCTTGGAGAAGGATTGAGGGTGAGCAGGGACACAAGAACCAAGGGGGCGCCCATACAAAACCTGGGCAGGGGAGCGTCCGGTGTAGTTGGGTGTGTTGCGGAGTTCAAGAAGACCCCGGTCGAAGGCCTCGCAGTCAATGTTCCCAGAAGGGGCCACCTTAAGGATGAGGCTTCGAGTTGACAGCAGCCTCAGCGTGGCCCGTTGGACTGCCCGGTAATGGGGCGATGACAACACATGCCGGACTCCCCATCGGTCAGGGAACAACGAAGTCCGGCTTGTGAACTGAGGCCCTCCGTCCGGTTAGCAGGCGTGCAAGGAACGCCCACGTCACACGGAGATGAGTGGCGGAACACTGATAGTGGCGGCAGACGTCGTGTCTCATTACCGCACTTGATGACAACCGGCCAACCAGAAGACGGTCGACGTGATAACGGAAGGACTTTCCTGACACTGAAAAAAGTCGGCCGACCACAGACTCAAAAGGGCAGGTGGGGTTGTCGTCACTCATAAGAGGGTTCCTGCTGCTGAAAGCAGGTTGTGTAGTAGGTAAAGCGGGGCTTACACTTTTTTTTTTTTTTTTTTTTAAAGCGTGGCCTCCAGCCTCCCCCAATAGCCACACCTTCGCCACCATTTATTTACCTTAATATTAAATATCCTAATACATAAGAAACTATCCTATCTGTGTTAAATTAGTTGAGCCGCAGATCCATGAGGCATTCAGTGACTGTAGCCTCATAGTCGATATCTGCAGCAGTTGTCGGAGTAGGGGCAGAAGCTCTCGTTCCCCTGAGGCAGAGCAAAGCCGACCGAAGGAGAGAAAAGGACAGTCGACATCTCATCCAGGCTGTGACATAACTTCTGGGCTGCTGCTTCTGTTCGGAGATCAGCTCCGCGAGTCTGGCGTAGAAACATCTTGCACTTGGGCCCATCCCACCAGAGGTTGTGAACACCAGAGGAGTGAAGCTGCCTTGATCAACATTTTGAATTCTCTCCCCATATGCCCTTCTCTTGTCGTTCTCGTTCCTCCTATGCGCAGCATCGAGAGCTAGGTTACGGTGACAAACAGCCATGGGATCAAAAATCCTGATGTCGAAGAAAGCTCGCTGTCCCCGCGTCCAGAATCCTCGAGCACTGACGTCCACACGGGCTTCGTTAGATGTGTTTGAAGTCCTGTGTTGGAAGATCTCGCCATCCGGTGGAAGGAGGGTCGGTTCTACCATGACGTCCCGGCAGATTTCCTTCAACATATTTGCTGTGAGATCCCTTACCTCGTCATGCCTCATGCATATAAAGCCCCCCTTCTTGCAAACCATGGCGTGATCGCCATCATAGGAATAGCCACACACGCATTGGGAGGGCAAACCATCTACTGGCCAACCGTACCTTAGAGCAATGGCATCTGTAAATTCTTGTTTGTTGAGGCTGAAACCATTTGCCCTTATCGGTAACGTAGTTAACCAGTTCGAGGCGCCCACCTCCTGCGCTATAGCTACTTTTT
>NW_024720211.1:0-6743 GCF_018991925.1 Homarus americanus
CAGGAGGTGTACCTGGGAGGTCAGGAGGTGTACCTGGGAGTGTCAGAGGTGTACCTGAGAGTGTCACAGGTGTACCTTGAAGTGTCACAGGTGTACCTGGGAGTGTCAGATGTGTACCTGGAAGTGTCGGAGGTGTACCTGGGAGTGTGAGAAGTGTACCTGGGAGTGTTGGAGGTGTTCCTGGGAGTGTCGGATGTGTACCTGGTAGCGTCAGCGGTGTACCTGGGAGTGTCAAAGATGTACCAGGGAATGTCAGTGGAGTACCTGGGAGAGTCAAAGGTGTACCTGGGAGTGTCAGAGGTGTACCTGCGAGTCTCAGAGGTGTACCTGGGAGTGACAGAGGTGTACTTGGGAGTGTCGGAGGTGTACCTTAGAGTGTGAGATGTGTACCTGGGAGTGTCAGGAGGCAGCCTGAGAGGCCGGAGGTGGGGTACCTGGCAGTGTCAGAGGTGTACTTGGGAGTGTCGGAGGTGTACCTGGGAGTGTAAGAAGTGTACCTGGGATTGTCGGAGGTGTACCTGGGAGTGTCGGAGGTGTACCTGGGAGTGTCAGAGGTGTACCTCGGAGGGTTAGAGGTGTATCAGGGAGTGACAGAGGAGTACCTAGGAGTGTCAGAGGTGTACCTACGAGTGTGAGAAGTGTACCTGGGAGTGTCTGGGGTGTACCTGGCAGTCTGAGGAGTACCTGGCAGCGTCTGAGGTGTACCTGGCAGTGTCAGCGGTGTACCTGGGAGTGTCAGCGGTGTACCTGGGAGGGTTAGAGGTGTTTCAAGGAGTGACAGAGAGCACCTAGGGAGGTTGTAGAGGTGTACTCTACGAGGTGAGAAGTGTACCTGGGAGTGTCTGGGGTGGTACCTGAGCAAGTCAGAGGTGTACCTGGGAGGCCAGGGGTGTACCAGGGAGGTCAGTGGAGCACCTGGGAATGTCAGAGGTGTACCTGGGAGTGTCAGAGGTGTACCTGGGAGTATCAGAAGTGTATCTGGGAGTGTCGGACGTGTTCCTGGGAATGTCAGAGGTGTACCAGTGAATGTCAGTGGAGTACCTGGGAGTGTCAGAGGTGTACCTGGGAGTGTCAGAGGTGTACCTGGTAGTGTCAGAGGTGTGCCTTGGAGTGTCAGAGGTGTACCTGGGAGTGTCAGAGGTGTACCTGGGAGTGTGGGAGTTGTACCTGAGAGTGTGAGAAGTGTACCTGGGAGTGTCGGAGGTGTTCCTGGGAGTGTCGGAGGTGTACCTGGCAGTGTCCGCGGTGTACCTGGCAGTGTCAGAGGTGTACCAGGGGAGTGTCAGTGGAGTACCTGGGAGTGTCAAGGTGGCTACCTGGTGGTGTCAGAGGTGTACCTGGGAGTCTCAGGGTGTACCTGGGAGTGACAGAGTGTACTTGGGGTGTATCAGAGGTGTACGTGGAAGTGTCAGGGGTGCACCAGGGGAGTGTGAGTGGAGTGCACCTGGGGTGCCAGAGGTGTGCCTGGGGAGTGTCAGAGGTGTGCCTGGGGTGTCAGAGGTGTATCTGGGGTGTCGGACGTGTACCTGGGTGTCAGGGTGTGTGCTAGGGTGTCAGTGGAGTACCTAGGAGTGTCAGAGGTGTACTTGGGAGTGTTTGAGGTGTACCTGGCAGTGTCTGAGGAGTACCTGGCAGTGTCTGAGGTCTACCTGGCAGTGTCAGCGGTGTACCTGGGAGTGTCAGCGGTGTACCTGGGAGTGTTAGAGGTGTATCAGGGAGTGACAGAGGAGTACCTAGGAGTGTCAGAGGTGTACCTACGAGTGTGAGAAGTGTACTTGGGAGTGTCTGGGGTGTACCTGGAAGTGTCAGAGGTGTACCTGGGAGTGTTAGGGGTGTACCAGGGAGTGACAGTGGAGTACCTGGGAATGTCAGAGGTGTAACTGGGAGTGTCAGGGGTGTACCAGGGAGTGTCAGTGGAGTACCTGGGAGTGTCAGAGGTGTACCTGGGAGTGTCGGAGGTGTACATGGAGAGTCAGAGGTGTACCTGGCAGTGTCAGCGGTGTGCCTTGGAGTGTCAGAGGTGTTCCTGGAAATGTCAGAGGTGTACGTGGGAGTGTCTGAGGTGTACCTGGGAGTGTCTGAGTTGGACCCGGGAGTTTCAGAGAAGTACCAGGGAGTGTCACATGAGAACCTTGGAGTGTGAGAGGTTTACCTGAGAGTGTGAGAGGTGTACCTAGGAGTGTCTAAAGTGTACCTGGGAGTGTCAGAGGTGTACCTGGGAGTGTGTGACGTGTTCCTAAGAGTGTATGAGGTGTACTTAGGAGTGTCAGGGGAGAACCAGGGAGCGAAAGAGGTGTACCTGGGAGTGTCAGAGGTGTACCAGGGAGTGTTTGAGGTGTACCTGGGAGTGTCAGAGGTGTACCAGGGAGTGTCAGAGGAATACCTAGGAGTGTCAGAGGTGTACCTGGGAGTATCAGAGTTGTACCTAGGAGTATCGGAGGTTTACCTGGGAATGTCGGAGTTGTACCTGGGAGTGTCAGAGGTGTACCTGGGAGTGTCGGAGGTGTACCTGGGAGTGTCACAGGAGTACCAGGGATACTCAGAGGTGTACCTAAGAGTATCGGAGGTTTACCTGTGAGTGTCGGAGTTGTACCTGGGAGTGTCAGAGGTGTACCTGGGAGCGTGAGAAGTATACCTGGGAGTATCGGAGGTGTACCTGGGAGTGTCGGAGGTGTACCTTGGAGTGTCAAATGTGTACTTGGGAGTGTCAGAGGTGTACTTGGGAGTGTCAGCGGTGTACCTGGGAGTGTCTGAGGTGTACCTGGGAGTGTCAGAGGTGTGCCTGGGAGTGTCAGAGGTACACTTGGGAGTGTCAGAGGGGCACCTTGGAGTGTCTGAGGTGTACCTGGGAGTGTCTGATGTGTACCTGGCAGTGTCTGAGGTGTACCTGGCAGTGTCTGAGGTGTACCTGGCTGTGTCAGCGGTGTACCTGGGAGCAGCAGAGAGTGCGTATCAGGGAGTGACAGGATATACCTGAGGGAGGCAACACAGAGGTGTACCTGGGAGTATCAGATATGTACCTGGGAGTGTCAGAGGTGTATCTGGGAGTGTTGGACGTGTACCTGGGAGTGTGAGAAGTGTACTTGGGAGTGTCTGGGGTGTTCCTGGGAGTGTCTGGGGTGTACCTGGGATTTCTGAGGTGTACCTGGGAGTGTCAGAGGTGTACCTCGTAATGTCAGAGGTGTACCTGGGAGTGTCAGAGGTGTACCTTGGAGTGTCGGAGGTGTACATGGGAGTGTCAGAGGTGTACCTGGGAGTCTCAGAGGTATACCAGAGAGTGTCAGTGAAGTACCTGGGAGTCTCAAAAGTGTACCTGCGAGTATCGGAGGTGTACCTGGGAATATCGGAGGTGTACCTGGGAATATCGGAGGTGTACCAGGGTGTTAGGTGTTCTGGGTAATAAGTTCTATATACAGGAGAGAACACAAACACCTGTATAGTTTTGTAGGTTCGGTTTACTGGATAAGAGTATGTACACAGAGGTGGGTAGCACTCCTCACTAGCTAGGCTCCTGGTCAACTACCATAGACGACGTATGGCAAGTGATACATTAGCAGCTTCCATACGTCGCCAGGCACATTAATTAAGCGTGTGGGATATGGTAATAACATTGCCACACGCTGCTAGCTAGGCTGAATAAATATAAATGGAGCACATACATAATATACATACATAACACATAATCCAGCATACATAATATACATACACCTCCCTCCCCCCTATACGCTCATAGCAAAGTCTTGAGCGGACCTTTTCTTCTGGATCCGTTCTGAGCGTCGAGGGACTTCATCACTGGGAAGGGTATGGGACTCAACACTGGTGGCGGGGCCAGCAGAAGGCATTGTTACGGGGCGGAGAAAACGGCGGTTCCTCCACCACACACGACCACTGGGTAACCGCACTTGGTAGTCCCGTGACCTGCCGAGACCCATGACTACGCCTACTTTGTCCCAACGTAGGGAGGTCGGGTCCTGAACACGGACTTGGGTGCCGACACTCAACCTGGGGAGAGAACGGCGGTCGTTAGCGGCGATGACGCCTGAACACGTCAAGCGGCTCGGCGATCACAATCTCTTTCTGTCTTGGCTCGCCACTTCCTTGGAGAAGGATTGAGGGTGAGCAGGGACACAAGAACGAAGGGGGCGTCTATACAAAACCTGGGCAGGGGAGCGTCCGGTGTAGTTAGGTGTGTTGCGGAGTTCAAGAAGACCCCGGTCGAAGGCCTCGCAGTCAATGTTCCCAGAAGGGGCCACCTTAAGGATGAGGTGCTTCAGGGATTTGACAGCAGCCTCAGCGTGGCCGTTGGACTGCGGGTAATGGGGCGATGACAACACATGCCGGACTCCCCATCGTCAAGCGAACACACAGCAAAGTCCCCAAGCTTAGGAACCGGAGTGTCTCTCGTCGTCTGCAGGCGCATAAACGCCCACGTCACGGAAGTAGTGGCGGAACTTGCTGATGGTGGCGGCAGACGCAGGCCGGCTGGCCGCACTTGATGACAACCGGCCAACCACAGAGAGACGGTCGACGATACGGGCTGACTCTTCCTGGACACATTGCGTGAAAAAGTCGGCCGACACAGACTCAAAGGGGCGGGTGGGGTTGTCGTCACTCATGAAGGGTTCCTGCTGCTGGCTGGGTTGTAATACTTGGCGGGGCTTACACACCTGGACAGCATTGGAGATGTCGGGGTCGATGCCAGGCCGGAACACAGTCTGTCGTGCACGTCGTTTGGTGGCCTCAGCTCCACGGTGACTGTCGTGAAGGCGAGCCAAGGCGTGGGGACGTGATGCAGCAGGGACGACTACCAAAGGAGAGGTGTCACTGGCCAGAGGTAGGGGTAGGGCGGCAGCAGGGTAGTTGCTGCTCCCTTCGTGCACCCTGTTGGCGTGTCTTACCTCAAGAATAGGTTTGGGGAAGTCCTGGGAGATGATGGCCAACTCTTGACAATGTCTGTAGGACAGCAAAGGAGTCGGGACACCGTGATGCACATCAATCCAGGCTTGACACGACCTGTTGCCAAAGGTGACTTGTGCTTGGAGTGAACCCAGGGCCGGGGTCATCTGTGAACCATCTGCCATAAAGCGGAGATCCTTGGGGGGCGGTCCTAGATCACTTGGAGAGAGCCCCAAGCATTGCAAATGCTGGGGACCGATGACTGTAGCATCAGCGCCGGTGTCGGGCAACATCTGGAGACGGGATGACACACCGCCGTAGGTCACGATGACGCTGATGTACTGGGGGACTTTGGTCCTGGGATGCGAGGAGTACACCCTCCTAAAATGGGTCGGGCTTTGTCCCGGGTCGTCGTGCCTCTGATTTGGCGACTGTGGGCGGCCCTCACTGGTAGAAGGGCGCCGAAGCTTCCGCCGACGCTGTCCCTTGGGTTCGTAGGTAGGGCAACACTTGTCATAGTGGCCCAGACGACCGCACACATTGCACTGTACGTACTTAGCTGGGCACCGCACTGTGAGCGACCAGTGGCCCATACGGTCACAACTGTTGCAGGTAGACTGAGCAGCTGGACACGCCTGTGTTCCGTGCTGCTTACCACAGTTGTTACAAAATGAACCGGGCGTGGACGTGGTGGGCGAAGGCATAGGAACAGACTTCTTGTCCTTCTTGTACCGGGACACAGCGCGTACAGCTGTAGGGGGAGCTCGGATGGCAGAGGTGGCACACTTGGCAGCCTCATAGGAGCGACATATCGTCAACATATCCTGAAGAGAAGAGGAAGCGTCGAGGGAGGTGAGGCGTTGGACAAGTTCCTCGTCCTTAACACCCATCAGGATCACCTGCTTCAACTGGGTCTCCTCGCACTGCTGGTGGTGGCCTAAACATATATCTACCTCTTCCGAGGCTCTCTTAAGATGTACATAAAAAGCGTCAAAAGATTCACCCTCCATCTGTCTGCAGCTAAACAATTCCCTCCTGCGCAGAGCTTCATTCTGCTGTCCTTTGATGTGCAGTTGTAGAACGTCCAGTACCTCCTCTACAGACAGCGTAGAGGTTGGGGGTACCTGCAACGTATGTTCTAAGACACGCTGAACTTCCAAGGACAGGCACATACGCAGCTAGATGAGTTGTTTAGGCTGTGACAAACTATGGAGATCCACCATTGTAGCATAATCAGCCCACCGCCGCCGCCATTCGCGAAAAGTCTGGAAATTTACATCAGGCTCCAAGATGGGCGGTGTTTGAGCTGCTGCTTTAGGTGGGGCTGGGGGGCGTGAAGGAAGCATGGATGAGGTATCTGAACCATTCAGTACCGAGGCAGTGTTAGAGCCAGGGGCTTGGTTAACAGTGAGGCGAGATATCAAGGCTTCAAACCGTGCACTGTCTTCCATTCTCCGTTGGTGGTCTCGTTCTGCCTCTGCTTGCCTTCTGTGCTCATCCGCTAAACGTCTGTGAGCTTCATCCTCGCGTCTCTCATCTCTCATAAACTTCATTAAGGCAATTATCTCTGGAGATAACGCTGAATGTTGAGGTGAAGGGCTGCGCGATGTTGTGGGAGCTGGAGCGTCGTGGCCGGCCTGGTCATCCATCTCTGGGGGACTATCATCCGCTTGACTCATCCAGGCGCTGGGTCCACGGCTACGTAAGGCATGAGACATAACTACTTCATCTGTGTACTGTGTCTTAAATCAGTGTTGACCGGTCAGCCCGTCGTATCAACAAGATCTCAGACAAAAAATTAATTAAATACACAGATAAGTAGGTTATATATATATAAAATATATATA
>NW_024720212.1:0-7486 GCF_018991925.1 Homarus americanus
AACAAAGACCTCAGATCGAGTATACCAAAGTCCCCTGATCGAGTATAACAAAGCCCCCTGATCGAGTATAACAAAGACCTCTCATCGAGTATAAGAAAGTCCCCTGATCGAGTGTAATAAAGTCCTCTGATCGAGTATAATAAAGTCCCCTGATCGAGTAAAACTAAGTCCCCTGGTCAAGTATAACAAAGGCCCCTAATCGAGTATAACAAAGACCTCACATTGAGTATAACAAAGTCCCCTGAGCGAATAAAAAAAAGGCCCCTCGTCGAGCATAAGAAAGTCCCCTGGTCGAGTATACCAAAGTCCCCTGATCGAGTAAAACAAAGTCCGAAGGCGAGTATAACAAAGTCCCCTAATCGAGAGAAACAAAATCACCTGATCGAGTAAAACAAAGACCCCTTGTCAAGTATAACAAAGGCCCCTAATCGAGTATAACAAAGACCTCTGATTGAGTATAACAAAGTCCCCTGAGCGAATAAAAAAAGGCCCCTGGTCGAGCATAACAAAGTCCCCTGGTCGAGTATACCAAAGTCCCCTAATCGAGTCAAACAAAGTCCCCTGGTCGAGTATAACAAATTCCCCTGATCGAGAGAAACAAAGTCCCCTGGTCGAGTATAACAAAGTCCCCTGATCGAGTATAACAAAGCCCCCTCATCGAGAAAAACAAAGTCCCCTGATTGAGTATAACAAAGTTCTCTGATCGAGTAAAGCAAAGTCCCATGGTCGAGTAAAACAAAGTCCCCTCATCGAGTATAACAAAGTCCCGTGATCGAGTATAACAAAGTCCCCTTATCGAGTATAACAAAGGCCCCTGATCGAGTATAACAAAGTCCCCTGATCGAGTATAACAAAGCCCCGGATCGAGCATAACAAAGGCCCCTGGTCGAGCATAACAAAGTCCCCTGGTCGAGTATAACAAAGTCCCCATGTAAACAGAAACAAAGTCCCCTGGTCGAGTATAACAAAGTCCCCTGATCGAGTATAACAAAGTCCCCTGATCGAGTATAACAAAGTCCCCTGATCGAGTATAACAAAGTCCCCTGATCGAGCGTAACAAAGGCACCCTGGTCGAGTATAACAAAGTCCCCTGGTCGAGTATAACAAAGTCCCTTGATCGTGTATAACGAAGGCCCCTGATTGAGTATAACAAAGTTCCCTGATCGAGTATAACAAAGCCCCTTGATCGTTATAAAATTCTAGATTGGAGCATAACAAAGGCACCCTGGTCGAGCATAACAAAGTCCCTTGGTCGAGTATAACAAAGTCCCCTGATCGAGTATAAAAAAGACCTCAGATCGAGTACACCAAAGTCCCCTGATCGAGTATAACAAAGCCCTCTGATCGAGTATAACAAAGACCTCTCATCGAGTATAAGAAAGTCCCCTGGTCGAGTGTAACAAAGTCCCCTGGTCGAGTATAATAAAGTCCCCTGATCGAGTATAACAAAGTCAACTGATCGAGCATAACAAAGGCACCCGGGTCGAGTATAACAAAGTCACCTGGTCGAGTATAACAAAGTCCCCTGATCGAGTAAAACAAAGTCCCCTGGCCGAGTATAATAAAGTCCGCTGATCGAGTATAACAAAGCCCCGGATCGAGCATAACAAAGGCCCCTGGTCGAGCATAGCAAATTCCCCTGGTCGAGTATAACAAAGTCCCCTGATCGAGCATAAGGCCCCTTGTCGAGTATAACAAAGTCTCCTGGTCGAGTATAACAAAGTCCCCTGATCGATATAACAAAGTCCCCTAATTGAGTATAACAAAGGCCCCTGATCGAGTATAACAAAGCCCCAATGATCGAGTATAACAAACACCCCTGATCAAATATAAATGTCCCCTGATCGAGTATATCAAAGCCCCCTTGTCGAGTATAACAAAGTCTCCTCATCGAGTATAACAAATTTCCTTGATCGAGTATAAAAAAGTCCCCAAATCGGGTATATCAAAGGCCCCTGATCGAGTATAGCAAAGTACCCTGATCGAGAATAACAAACTCCCCTGATCATGTATACCAAAGTCCCCTCACCGAGTATAACAAAGTCACCTGATCGAGTATAACAAAGTCCCCTGCTCGAGTATAACAAAGTCCCCAGATCGAGCATAAGAAACGCCCCTGATCGAGTATAACAAAGCCACCTGGTCGAGTATAAGAAAGTCCCCTGGGCGAGTAAAACAAAGTCCCCTGATCGAGTAAAAAAAAAACCCCTCATCGAGTATTACAAAGGCCCCTCTTTGAGTATAACCAAGACCCCTGATCGAGTATAACAAACTCCCATGAACGAATATAACAAAGTCACCTGGTCGTGTATACCAAAGTCCCCTGATCGATTATAACAAAAGCCCCTGCTTGAGTATAAAAATGGCCCCTCATCGAGTATAACAAAGTCCCCTAAATGAGTATAACAAAGGCCCCCGATCGAGTATAACAAAGGCACCTGACCGCATATAACAAAGTCCCCTGGTCGAGTATAACAAAGTCCCCTGATTGAGTATAACAAAGTCCTCTGATCGAGTATACCAAAGTCCCCTGGTCGAGCATAACAAAGGCCCCTGGTCGAGTATAAAAACGTCCCCTGGTCGAGTATAACAAAGTCCCCTGGACGACTATAACAAAGTCCCATGATCGAGTATAACAAAGCCCCCTCATCGAATATGACAAAGTCCCCTGATCGAGTATAACAAACCCCCCTGATCGAGTATAACAAAGTCCTCTGAACGAGTATAACAAAGTCACCTGATTGAGAGTATACCAAAGTCCCCTGATCGAGTATAAAAAAGGCCTCTGTTCGAGTATAACAAAGTCCCCTGAACTATTACAACAAAGTCCCCTGATAGAGTATAACAAAGTCCCCTGATCGAGTATAACAAAGCCCCGGATCGTGTATAACAAAGGCCCCTGGTCGAGCATAACAAAGTCCCCTGGTCGATTATAACAAAGTCCCCTGATGGAGTAAAACAAAGTCCCCTGGTCGAGTTTAACAAAGTCCCCTAATCGAATATAACAAAGCCCCCTGCTCGAGTAAAACAAAGTCCCCTGATTGAGTATAACAAAGTCCTCTGAACAAGTATAACAAAGTCAACTGATCGAGTATACAAAAGTCCCTTGATCGAGTATAACAAAGGCCCCTGATCGAGTATAACAAAGACCCTGAACGAGTACATCAAAATCCCCTGATCGAGTATAACAAAGTCCCCTGATCGAGTATAACAAAGAACCGGATCGAGCATAACAAAGGCCCCTGGTTGAGCATAACAAAGTCCCCTGGTCGAGTATAACAAAGTCCCCTGATCGAGAGAAACAAAGTCCCCTGGTCGAGTATAACAAATTCCCCTGGTCAAGTAAATCAAAGTCCCCTCATCGAGTATAACAAAGTCCCGTGATCGAGTATAACAAAGTCCCCTAATCGAGTATAACAAAGAACCGGATCGAGTATAACAAAAGCCCCTGGTCGAGCATAACAAAGTCCTTAAATGAGTATAACAAAGTCCCCTGATCGAGAAACAAAGTCCCCTGGTCGAGTATAACAAAGTCCCCTGATCGAGTAAAACAAAGTCCCCTGGTCGAGAATAACAAAGTCCCCTGATTGAGTATAACAAAGTCCTCTGATCGAGTATAACAAAGTCCCCTGGTCGAGCATAACAAAGTCCCCTGGACGACTATAACAAAGTCCCATGATCGAGTATAACAAAGCCCCCTCATCGAGTATAACAAAGTCCCCTGATCGAATATAACAAAGTCCCCTGCTCGAGTAAAACTAAGTCCCCTGATTGAGTATAACAAAGTCCCCTGATCGAATATAACAAAGCCCCCTGCTCGAGTAAAACAAAGTCCCCTGATTGAGTATAACAAAGTCCTCTGAACAAGTATAACAAAGTCACATGATCGAGTATACCAAAGTCCCTTGATCGAGTATAACAAAGGCCCCTCAGCGAGTATAACAAAGACCCTGAACGAGTACAACAAAATCCCCTGATCGAGTATAACAAAGTCCCCTGATCTAGTATAACAAAGAACCGGATCGAGCATAACAAAGGCCCCTGGTCGAGCATAACAAAGTCCCCTGGTCGAGAGAAACAAAGTCCCCTGGTCGAGTATAACAAAGTCCCCTGATCGAGTATAACAAAGCCCCCTCATCGGGAAAAACAAAGTCCCCTGATTGAATATAACAAAGTACTCTGATCGAGTAAAACAAACTCCCCTGGTCGAGTAAAACAAAGACCCCTCATCGAGTATAACAAAGTCCCGTGATCGAGTATAACTAGGTCCCCTAATCGAGTATAACAAAGGCCCCTAATCGAGTATAACAAAGTCCCCTGATCGAGTGTAACAAAGCCCCTGGTCGAATATAACAAAGTCCCCTGATCGAGTATAACAATTCCCTGGTCGAGTATGACAAAGTCGGCGTTAACAGAAACAAAGTCCCCTGGGTCGAATATAACCAAAGTCCCTGATCGAGTATAACAAAAGTCCCCTGATCGAGTATAACAAAGTCCCTTTTATCGAGTATAACAAAAGTCTTCTGATCGAGTATAACAAAGTCCCTGGCCGAGCATACAACAAAGGCCCCAGGTCGCAGTTTAAAAAACGTCCCCTTTCGAGAGCATAACAAAGGCACCCTGGTCGAGTATAACAAAGTCCCCTGGTCGAGTATAACAAAGTCCCCTGATCGAGTGTAACGAAGGCCCCTGATCGAGTATAACAAAGTCACCTGATCGAGTATAACAAAGCCCCCTTGATCGAGTATAACAAAGACCCCTGATCAAATATAAAAAGTCCCCTGATTCAGTATAACAAAGTCCCCTCATCGAGTATAACAAATTCAAATGATCGAGCGTAACAAAGGCACCCTGGTAGAGTATAACAAAGTCCCCTGGTCGAGTATAACAAAGTCCCCTGATCGAGAGAAACAAAGTCCCCTGGTTGAGTATAACAAAGTCCCCTGATTGAGTATAACAAAGCCCCCTCATCGAGAAAAACAAAGTCCCCTGATTGAGTATAACCAAGTACTCTAATCGAGTAAAACAAAGTCCCCTGGTCGAGTAAAACAAAGTCCCCTGATCGAGTATAACAAAGTCCCCTGATCGAGTATAACAAAGTCCCGTGATCGAGTATAACAAAGCCCCCTTGATCGAGTATAACAAAGACCCCTGATCAAATATAAAAAGTCCCCTGATTCAGTAGAACAAAGTCCTCTTATCGAGTATAACAAATTCAAATGATCGAGCATAACAAAGGGTAATCTCTGTAGAGTAAAACAAAGTCCCATGGTCGAGTATAACAAAGTCCCCAGATCGAGAGAAACAAAGTTCCCTGGTCGAGTATAACAAAGTCCCCTGATCGAGTATAAAGCCCCCTCATCGAGAAAAACAAAGTCCCCTGATTGAGTATAACAAAGTACTCTAATCGAGTAAAACAAAGTCCCCTGGTCGAGTAAAACAGAGTCCCCTGATCGAGTATAACAAAGTCCCCTGATCGAGTATAACAAAGTCCCGTGATTGAGTATAACAAAGGCCCCTGATCGAGTATAACAAAGTCCCCTGATCGAGTATAACAAAGTCCCGGATCGAGTATAACCAAGTCCCCTGACCGAGTATAACAAAGTCCTTTGATCGAGTATAACAAAGTCCCCTGATCGAGCATAACAAAGGCACCCTGGTCGAGTATAAGAAAGTCCCGTGGTCGAGTATAACATAGTCCCCTGATCGAGTAAAACGAAGGCCCCTGATCGAGTATAACAAAGTCCCCTGATCGAGTATAACAAAGCCCCCTTGATCGAGTATAACAAAGTCCCCTGGTCGAGTAAAACAAAGTCCCCTGGTCGAGTATAACAAAGTCTCCTGATCGAGGGTAAAAAAAGCTCCCTGATAGAGAAAAACAAAGTCCCCTGATTGAGTATAATAAAGTCCCTTGATCGAGTATAACAAAGTCCCCTGATCGAGCATAACAAAGGCACCCTGGTCGAGTATAACAAAGCCCCCTGATCGAGTATGACAAAGTCCCATGAACGAATATAACAAAGTCACCTGATCGAGTATAACAAAGTCCTCTGAATGAGTATAATAAAGGTCCACGATCGAGTATAAGAAAGGCACCTGACCGAGTATAACAAAATCCCCTGGTCGAGTATAACAAAGTCCCCTGATCGAGTAAGACAAAGTCCCCAGGTCGAGTATAACAAAGTCCCCTGATTGAGTATAACAAAGTCCTCTGATCGAGTATAACAAAGTCCCCTGGTCGAGCATAACAAAGGCCCCAGGTCGAGTATAAAAACGTCCCCTGATCGAGCATAACAAAGGCCCCTGGTCGAGCATAACAAATTCCCCTGGTCGAGTATAACAAAGTCTCCATGTCAACAGAAACAAAGTCCCCTGGTCGAATATAACCAAAGTCCCCTGGTCGAATATAACCAAAGTCCCCTGATCGAGTATAACAAAGTCCCCTGATCGAGTATAACAAAGTCCCCTTATCGAGTATAACAAAAAGGCTCCTCGTCGAGCATAACAAAGTCCCCTGGTCGAGTAAAACAAAGTCCCCTGATCGAGTATAACAAAGCCCCCTGATAGAGAAAAACAAAGTCCCCTGATTGAGTATAACAAAGTCCCTTAATCGAGTATAACAAAGTCCCCTGATCGAGCATAACAAAGGCACCCTGGTCGAGTATAACAAAGCCCCCTGATCGAGAATGACAAAGTCCCATGAACGAATATAACAAAGTCACCTGATCGAGTATAACAAAGTTCCCTGAATGAGTATAACAAAGGCCCCCGATTGACTATAACAAAGGCACCTGACCGAGTAAAACAAAGTCCCTTGATCGAGTAAGACAAAGTCGCCAGGTCGAGTATAACAAAGTCCCCTGATTGAGTATAACAAAGTCTTCTGATCGAGTATAACAAAGTCCCCTGGTCGAGCATAACAAAGGCCCCAGGTCGAGTATAAAAACGTCCCCTGATCGAGCATAACAAAGGCACCCTGGTCGAGTATAACAAAGTCCCCTGGTCGAGTATAACAAAGTCGCCTGATCGAGTATAACGAAGGACCCTGATCGAGTATAACAAAGTCACCTGATCGAGTATAACAAAGCCCCCTTGATCGAGTATAACAAAGACCCCTGATCAAATATAAAAAGTCCCCTGATTCAGTATAACAATGTCCCCTCATCGAGTATAACAAATTCCCATGATCGAGCATAACAAAGGCACCCTGGTAGAGTATAACAAAGTCCCCTGGTCGAGTATAACAAAGTCCCCTGATCGAGTATAACAAAGACCTCTGATCGAGTATAACAAAGTCCCCTGATCGAGAATAACAAAGCCCCCTAATCGAGTATAACAAAGTCCCCTGATCTAGTATAAGAAAGTCCCTGATCGAGTGTAACACACTCCCCTGATCGAGTTTAATAAAGTCCCCTGATCGAGTAAAACAAAGTCCCCTGGTAAAGTATAACAAAGGCCCCTAATCGAGTATAACAAAGACATCTCA
>NW_024720213.1:0-3959 GCF_018991925.1 Homarus americanus
GCCCAGCCCTCACACCCCGGGTCATGGCACTGAAGGAGTGACAGGCCCTCACACCCCGGGTCATGGTGCTGGAGGGGTGCCCGCCCCTCATACCCAGGGTCATGTCACTAAAGGGGTGCCCAGCCCTCACACCCCGGGTCATGGACCTAAAGGGGTGCCTGGACCTCACACCCTGGGTCATGGGATTGAAACGGTTCCTGGTCCTCACACCACGGGTCATGGACCTAAAGGGGTGCCCGGCCCTCACACCCCGGTTAATGGGGTTGAAGCGGTTCCCGGTCCTCACACCACGGGTCATGGAGCTGAAGGGTTGCCCGGCCATCACACCCCGATTCATGGCACTGAAAGGGTGCCCGGACCTCACACCCCGGGTCATGGCACTGAATAGGTGCTCGGCCCTCACACCCCGGTTCATAGCTCTGTCGGGGTGCCCGGGCCTCCCACCCCGTTTCATGGCACTTAAGGGGTGCCCGGCCCTCACACCCCGGCTCATGGCACTGAAGGGGTGTCCGGCCCTGACGCCATGGTTCATGTTACTGAAGGGGTGCCCGGCCCTCACACCACGGGTCATGGCACTGAAGCGGTGCCCGGCCGTCACACCCCTGGCCATGGCACTGAAGGTATGCCCAGCCCTCACACCCCTGGTGATAGAGCTAAACGAGTGCCCGGCCCTCACCCCCCGGGTCATAGCAGCACTGAAGGAGGATTCAGCCCTCAAACCCCGGGTCATGGCACTGTGGAAAGGTGGCAGCCCTCACACCCGAATGTGGCCTGAGGTATGCCCGGCCCTCCACCGTAGTCATATCACTGAAAAAATGCCCGGCCCTCACACCCAGGGTCATAGCTCTGAAGGCGTGCCCGGCCCTCATACACCGGGTCATGGCACTGAAAAGGTGCCCGTCTCTCACACCCGGTATCATGTGAAGGGGTGCCCGGCCCTCACACTCTGGTTCATAGCTCTGTAGGGGTGCCCCGCCCTCACACCCCGTTTCATGGCACTAAAGGGGTGCCCGGCCCTCACACCCCGGTTCACAGCACTGTAGGGGTGCCCGGCCTTCACACCCCGATTCATGGCACTGAAAGGGTGCCCTGCCCTCACACCCCGGTTCATGACACTGAAGGGGTGCCCGGCCCTCACACTCCGGGTCATGGTGCTGGAGGGGTGCCCGGCCCTCACACCCCGGGTCATGTCACTAAAAAGGTGCCCGGCCCTCACAACCCAGGTCATGTCACTGAAGGGGTTCACGGCCCTCACACAGGTCATGGACCTAAAAAGGGGTGCTGGCCTCCACCGGGTCATGGACCTAAAGAGTTTGCCTGACCCCTGACTCCCAGGTCATGTCACTGGAAGGGTTTACCCGGCCCCTAACACCCCTATTCATAGCTTTCAGAAGGGTGCCAGCCTCCCACCCAGTTCCCACAGCACTGTAGGGGTGCCCGGCCTTCACACCCCGTTTTATCGCACTGAAAGGGTGCCCAGCCCTCACACCCCGGTTCATGGCACTGAAGGGGTGCCCGGCCCTCACACCCCTGTTCATGGTACTGAAGTGGTGCCCGGCCCTAACAATCCGGGTCATGGTGCTGGAGGAGTCCCCAGCCCTCACACCCCGGGTCATGTCACGAAAGGGGTGATCGGTCCTCACACCCCGGGTCATGTCACTGAAGGGGTGCCTGGCCCTCACACCCCGGTTCTTGGCACTGAAGGGGTGCCCAACTCCCACCCCGATTCGCCTTGCTTCAAAGGTCCCCGGCCCTCACACCCCGGGTCATGGCATTTAAAGGGTGCACGGCCCTCACACCCGGGGTCATGGCCCTAAAGGGGTGCCCGGCCCTCACACCTCGGGTCATGGTGCCTGAGGGGTGCCCGGCCCTCACACCCCGGGTCATGGGGTTGAAGCGGTTCCCGACCATCACACCCTGGTTCATGGTGCTGATGGGGTGCCCGGCCCTCACACCCCGATTCTTGGCACTGAAATCGAGCCCGGCCCTAACACTCTGGGTAATGGTGCTCAAGGGGTTCCCGGCCCTCACACCCCGATTCATTTCACTGAAGTGGTGCCGGACCCTCACACCCCGGGTCATGTGAAGGGGTGCCCGGCCCTCACACCCCAGTTCGCAACACTGTAGGGGTGCCCGGACCTCATACCCCGTTTCATGGTATTAAAAGGGTGCCCGGCCCTCACACCCCGGTTCATGACACTGAAGGGGTGCTCGGCCCTCACACCCTGGGTCATGTCACTGAAGGGGTTCACGGCCCTCACACCCCGGGTCATGGACCTAAAGGGGTGCCAGCCCCCTCCACCACAGGTCTTGGGGTTGAAATGGTTCCCGGCCCTCCCCCCGGGTCATGGACCTCTAGGTGCCCAGCCCTCCACACCCCGGGTCATGGTGCTAGAGGTGTGCCAGACCTCCACCCCGGGTCATGTCACTGAAAGGTGTCCCAGCCTCAAACCCCTAAGTCTCATGTCACTGAAGGGGTGCCCGGCCCCACCCAGGTCATGGCACTGGGGTTCCCCAGCCCTCACACTGGGTCAGGTTCTCGAGGGTGCCCAGCCCTCACACCCAGGTCATGTCACTGAAGGTGCCAGCCCCTCATCCCGGAGTCCTATCAATGAGGTGTCAACTCTCCACGGTGAATTTCACTGAAGGTGCCTGGCCCTCCACCGGGTGCATGGCTGGAAGGGGTGCCTGCTCTCACAGGTATGGTGCCCCAATAGGGGTGCCTGGCCACCCAGGTCATGTGAAGGTGCCCAGCCTCACACCCCGGTTCATAACACTGTAGGGGTGCCCTGCCCCCACACCCCGTCTCATGTCACTTATGGGGTGCCCGGCGCTCACACCCCGGGTCATGGTGCTCGAGGGGTGACAGGCCCTTACACCCCGGGTCATGGTGCTGGAGGGGTGCCCGCCCCTCATACCCCGGGTCATGTCACTGAAGAGGTGCACGGCCCTCACACCCCGGGTCATGGACCTAAAGGGGTGCCCGGACCTCACACCCTGGGTCATGGGGTTGAAGCGGTTCCTGGTCTTCACACCACGGGCCATGGAGCTGAAGGGGTGCTCGGCCATCACACCACGATTCATGGCACTGAATGGGTGCCCGGCCCTCACACCCCGGGTCATGGCACTGAAAAGGTGCCCGGCCATCACACCTCGGGTCATGTCTCTGAAGGGGTGCACGGCCCTCACACCCAGGGTCATGGACCTAAAGGGGTGCCCGGCCCTCACACCCCGGGTAATGGGGTTGAAGCGGTTCCCGGTCCTCACACCACGGGTCATGGAGCTGAAGGGGTGCTCGGCCATCACACCCCGATTCATGGTACTGAAAGGGTGCCGGGCCCTCACACCCCGGGTCATGGCACTGAATAGGTGCTAGGTCCTCACACCCCGGTTCATAGCTCTGTCGGGGTGCCCGGGCCTCCCACCCCGTTTCATGGCACTTAAGGGGTGCCCGGCCCTCACACCCCGGCTCATGGCACTGAAGGGGTGTCCGGCCGTGACGCCCTGGGTCATATCACTGAAGGGGTGCCCGGCCCTAACACCCCTGGTCATTGCACTGAAGCGGTGCCCGGCCGTCACACCCCTGGTCATGGCACTGAAGGTATGCCCGGCCCTCACACCCCTGGTCATAGAGCTAAACGAGTGCCCAGCCCTCAACCCCCGGGTCATGGCACTGAAGGAGTGACCGGCACTCACACCCCGGGTCATGGCACTGAAGGAGTGACCGGCCCTCACACCCCGGGTAATGGCACGGAAGCTATGCCCGGCCTTCACACCCCTGGTCATAGAGCTTTAACGAGTGCCCGGCCCTCACACCCCGGGTCATGGCACTGAAAGGGTGAACGGCCCTCACACCCCGGGTCATGGACCTAAAGGGGTGCACGCCCCTCACACCCCGGTTCACAGTACTGTAGGGGTGCCCGGCCTTCACACCCCGTTTCATCGCACTGAAAGGATGC
>NW_024720214.1:0-5853 GCF_018991925.1 Homarus americanus
CATCACCATCGTGGGAGTGTGTGTACCAGGGAGCGTTAGGTTCACCGCCGTGTGAGTGTGTGTATCAGGGAGCGATAGGTTCACCATCACCACCGTGGGAGTGTGTGTACCAGGGAGCGTTAAGTTCACCAACACCACCGTGAGAGTGTGTGTACCAGGGAGTGTTAGGTTCACCATCGTGGGTGTCTGTGTGCCATGGAGCTTTAGGTTCACCATCACCACTCTAGGAGTGTGTGTACCATGGAGCGTTAGGTTCCCCTTCACCACCGTGGGAGTGTGTGTACCAGTGAGTGTTAGGTTCACCATCACCACCTTGGGAGTGTGTGTACCAGGGAGCGTTAGGTTCACCATCACCACCGTGGGAGTGTGTGTACCAGACAGCGTTAGGTTCACCATCACTACCGTAGGAGTGTCTGTACCAGGTTGGGTTAGGATCACCATCACCGCCGTGTGAGTGTGTGTACCAGGGAGCGTAAGGATCACCATAACCACCGTGGGAATGTGTGTACCAGGGAGTGTTAGGTTCACCATCACCACCGTGGGAGTGTGTGTACCAGGGAATGTTAGATTCACCATCACCACCGTGGGAGTGTGTGTACCTGGGAGAGTTAGTTTCACCATCACCACCGTGGGAGTGTGTACCAGGGAGCATTAGGTTCACCATCACCACTGCGGGAGTTTGTTTACAAGGGAGCGTTAGGTTCATCACCACCGTGGGAGTGTGTGCACCAGGGAGCGTTAGGGTCACCATCACCATCGTGGGTGTGTGTGTACCAGGGAGCGTTAGGTTCACCGCAGTGGGAGTGTGTGTACCAGGGAGCATGAGGTTCACCATCACCACCGTGGGAGTGTGTGTGCCAGGGAGCATTAGGTTCACCATCACCACCGTCAGAGTGTGTGTACCAGGGAGCATTAGGTTCACCGCCGTGGGAGTGTGTGTACCAGGGAGCGTTAGGTTTACCATCACCACATTGGGAGTGTGTGTACCAGGGAGCTCTAGGTTCACCCTCATCGGTGTCTGTGAACCAGGGAGCGTTAGGTTCACCATCACCACCGTGGGAGTGTGTGTACCAGGGAGCGCGGCTCCACTGCCGTGGGAGTGTGTGTACCAGGGAGCGTTAGGTTTACCATCACCACATTGGGAGTGTGTGTACCAGGGAGCGCTAGGTTCACCATCATCGGTGTCTGTGAACCAGGGAGCGTTAGGTTCACCATCACAACCGTGGGGGTGTGTGTACCAGGGAGCGTTAGGTTCACCATCACCCCCGTGGGAGTGTGTGTACCAGGGAGAGTTAGGTTCACGATCACCACCGTGTGGGTGTGTACCAGGAAGCGTTAGTTTCACCATCACCACCGTGGGAGTGCGTGTACCAGGGAGGGTTAGCTTCACCATCACCACCGTGGGAGTGTGTGTACCTTGGAGCGTTTGGTTCACCATCACCACCGTGGAAGTGTGTGTACCAGGGAGCGTTAGGTTCACCATCACCACCGTGGGAGTGTGTGTACCAGATAGCGTTAGGTTCATCATCACCACCGTGCAAGTGTGTGTACCAGGAAGCGTTAGGTTCACCATCGTCGGAGTGTGTGTGTACCAGGGAGCATTAGGTTCACTATCACCACCGTGAGAGTGTGTGCACCAGGGAGCATTAGGTTCACCATCACCACCTTGGGAGTGTGTGTACCAGGGAGGGTTAGGTTCACCATCACCACCGTGGGAGTGTGTGTACCAGGAGAAACAAGAGATCACCACCAGGAGTGTGTGTAAACAGGGAGCATTAGAATTACCACTGTGGGAGTGTAAAATTAGGACATTATGTTCACCATCAACAATTATGGGGAGTGGTGGCAGGGAGCATTAGCTTCACCATCACCACTGTGGGAGAGGTAAAACCAGGGAGCGTTAGGTTCACCGTCACCACCGTGGGAGTGTGTGTACCAGGGAGCGTTAGGTTCACCATCACCACCGTGGGAGTGTGTGTACGAGGGAGCGATAGGTTCACCATCACCACCTTGGGAGTGTGTGTACCAGATAGCGTTAGGTTCACCTTCACCACCGTGGGAGTGTGTGTACCAGGTAGCGACAGGTTCACCATCACTACCATGGGAGTGTGTGTACCATGGAGCATGAGGTTCACCATCAACACCGTGGGAGTGTGTGTACCAGGGAGCGTTAGGTTCACCATCACCACCGTGGGAGTGTGTGTACCACGGAGCGTTAGGTACACCATCACCATCGTAGGAGGGTGTGTACCAGGAAGCGTTATGTTCACCATCACCACCATGGGAGTGTGTGTACGAGGGAGCGTTAGGTTCACCAACGTGGGAGTGTGTGTGTACCAGGGAGCTTTAGGTTCACCACCGTGGGAGTGTTTGTACCAGGGAGCATTATGTTCACCATCAACACCATGGGAGTGTGTGTAAGAGGGAGCATTAGATTCACCATCACCACCGTGAGAGTGTGTGCACCAGGGAGCATTAGGTTCACCATCACCACCGTGGGAGTGTGTGTGCCAGGGAGCATTAGGTTCACCATCACCACCGTCAGAGTGTGTGTACCAGGGAGCGTTAGGTTCACCGCCGTGGGAGTGTGTGTACCAGGGAGCGTTAGGTTTACCATCACCACATTGGGAGTGTGTGTACCAGGGAGCTCTAGGTTCACCCTCATCGGTGTCTGTGAACCAGGGAGCGTTAGGTTCACCATCACCACCGTGGGAGTGTGTGTACCAGGGAGCGTTAGGTTCACCGCCGTGGGAGTGTGTGTACCAGGGAGCATTAGGTTTACCATCACCACACTGGGAGTGTGTGTACCAGGGGGCGCTAGGTTCACCATCATCGGTGTCTGTGAACGAGGTAGCGTTAGGTTCACCATCACCACCGTGGGAGTGTGTGTTCCAGGGAGCGTTAGGTTCACCGTCACAACCATGGGCGTGTGTGTACCAGGGAGCGTTAGGTTCACCATCACCACCGTGGGAGTGTGTGTACCGGGGAGCGTTAGGTTCACGATCACCACCGTTTGGGTGTGTACCAGGAAGCGTTAGTTTCACCATCACCACCGTGGGAGTGCGTTTACCAGGGAGGGTTAGCTTCACCATCACCACCGTGGGAGTGTGTGTACCTTGGAGCGTTTGGTTCACCATCACCACCGTGGAAGTGTGTGTACCAGGGAGCGTTAGGTTCACCATCACCACCGTGGGAGTGTGTGTACCAGATAGCGTTAGGTTCATCATCACCACCGTGCAAGTGTGTGTACCAGGAAGCGTTAGTTTCACCATCGTGGGAGTGTGTGTGTACCAGGGAGCATTAGGTTCACCACTGTGGGAGTGTGTGTGCTAGGGAGCATTATGTTCACCATCAACACCATGGGAGTGTGTGTAGGAGGGAGCATTAGATTCACTATCACCACCGTGAGAGTGTGTGCACCAGGGAGCATTAGGTTCACCATCACCACCTTGGGAGTGTGTGTACCAGGGAGGGTTAGGTTCACCATCACCACCGTGGGAGTGTGTGTACCAGGGAGCGTTAGGATCACCACCGTGGGAGTGTGTGTGTGTACCAGGGAGCATTAGGTTCACCACCGTGGGAGTGTGTGTACCAGGGAGCATTATGTTCACCATCAACACCATGGGAGTGTGTGTAAGAGGGAGCATTAGCTTCACCATCACCACCGTGAGAGTGTGTGCACCAGGGAGCGTTAGGTTCACCGTCACCACCGTGGGAGTGTGTGTACCAGGGAGCGTTAGGTTCACCATCACCGCCGTGGGAGTGTGTGTACGAGGGAGCGATAGGTTCACCATCACCACCTTGGGAGTGTGTGTACCAGATAGCGTTAGGTTCACCTTCACCACCGTGGGAGTGTGTGTACCAGGTAGCTATAGGTTCACCATCACCACCATGGGAGTGTGTGTACCATGGAGCATGAGGTTCACCATCACCACCGTGGGAGTGTGTGTACCAGGGAGCGTTAAGTTCACCATCACCACCGTGGGAGTGTGTGTACCAGGGAGCGTTAGGTTCACCATCACCACCTTGCGAGTGTGTGTACCAGGGAGGGTTAGGTTCACCATCACTACCGTGGGAGTGTGTGTACCAGCGAGTGTAAGGTTCACCATCGTGGGTGTCTGTGTGCCAGGGAGCGTTAGGTTCACCATCACAACCATGGGAGTATGTGTAACAGGTAGCGTTAGGTTCACCATCACCACCATGGGGGTGTGTGTACCAGGGCGCGTTAGGATCAGTATCACCACCATGGGAGTATGTGCGTACCAGGGTGCGTTAGGTTCACCATCACCACTGTGGGAGTGTGTGTACCAGGGAGCGTTAGGTTCACCATCACCACCGTGGGAGTGTGTGTCCCAGGGAGCGTTTGGTTCACCATCACCACCGTTGGAGTTAGTGTACCAGGGAGCGTTAGGTTCACCATCACCACCGTGGGAGTGTGTGTACCATGGAGCGTTAGGTTCACCATCACCACCTTGGGAGTGTGTGTACCAGTAAGGGTTAGGTTCACCATCACCACCGTGGGAGTGTGTGTACGAGGAAGCATTATTTTCACCATCTACACCATGGGAGTGTGTGTAAGAGGGAGCATTAGGTTCACCATCACCACCGTGAGAGTGTGTGCACCAAGGATAGTTACGTTCATCATCAACACCGTGGGAGTGTGTGTACCAGGGAGCGTTAGGTTCATCATCACCACCGTGGGAGTGTGTGTACCAGGGAGCGTTAGGTTCACCATTACCACCGTAGGAGTGTGTGTACCAGGGAGCATTAGGTTCACCATCACCACCGTGGGAGTGTGTGTACGAGGGAGCATTAGGCTCACCACCATGAGATTGTGTGTACCAGGGAGCATTAGGTTCACTATCACCACTGTGGGTGTGTGTGTACCAGGGAGCGTTAGGTTCACCATCACCAACGTGGGAGTGTGTGTACCGTGGAGCGTTAGGGTCACCATCACCATCGTGGCAGTATGTGTACCGGGGAGCGTTAGGTTCACCGCAGTGGGGAGGTAAAATTATGGAGCGTTAGGTCTACCAATATATTACCGTGGGGAGTGTGTGTGTACCAGGGAGTGTTAGGTTCACCGCCGAGGGAGTGTAAAATTAGGAGCATTAGGTTCACCATCACCACCGTGAGAGTGTGTGTACCAGGGAGCGTTAGGTTCACCTTCACCACCGTGGGAGTGTGTGTATCTGGGAATGTTAGGTTCACCATCACCACCGTGGGAGTGTGTGTACCAGGGAGCGTTAGGTTCACCATCACCACCGTGGGAGTGTGTGTACCATGGAGCGTTATGTTCACCATCACCACCTTGGGAGTGTGTGTACCAGTGAGGGTTAGGTTCACCATCACCACCGTGGGAGTGTGTGTACGAGGGAGCATTATGTTCACCATCTACACCATGGGAGTGTGTGTAAGAGGGAGCATTAGGTTCACCATCACCACCGTGAGAGTGTGTGCACCAAGGATAGTTACGTTCATCATCACCAACGTGGGAGTGTGTGTACCAGGGAGCGTTAGGTTCACCATCACCACCGTGGGAGTGTGTGTACCAGGGAGTGTTAGGTTCACCGCCGTGGATGTGTGTGTGCCAGTGAGCATTAGGTTCACCATCACCACCGTTGGAGTGTGTGTACCAGGGAGTGTTAGGTTCACCAACGTGGGTGTCTGTGTGCCAGGGAGCGCTAGGTTTACCATCACCACCGAGGGAGTGTGTGTACCAGGGAACGTTAGGTTCACGGTCACCACCGTGAGAGTGTGTGTACCAGGGAGCTCTACGTTCACCGTCATCGGTGTCTGTGAACCAGGGAGCGTTAGGGTCACCATCACCATCGTGGGAGTGTGTGTACAAGG
>NW_024720215.1:0-17750 GCF_018991925.1 Homarus americanus
ATGTTATATATGGCAGGACGGAGACCATGTTATATATGGCAGGACGGAGACCATGTTATATATGGCAGGACGGAGACCATGTTATATGGGCGGCAGGACGGAGACCATGTTATATATGGCAGGACGGAGACCATGTTATATATGGCAGGACGGAGACCATGTTATATATGGCAGGGCGGAGACCATGTTATATATGGCAGGACGAGACCATGTTATAGTATGGCAGGACGGAGACCATGTTATATATGGCAGGACGGAGACCATGTTATATATGGCAGGACGGAGACCATGTTATATATGGCAGGACGGAGACCATGTTATATATTGGCAGGGCGGAGACCATGTTATATATGCAGACGGAGACCATGTTATATATGGCAGGACGGAGACCATGTTATATATGGCAGGACGGAGACCATGTTATATATGGGCGGACGGAGACCATGTTATATGGCAGGACGGAGACCATGTTATATATGGCAGGACTGAGACCATGTTATATATGGCGAGAGACCTGTTATATATGGCGGACGAGACTCAGGCGGAGACCATGTTATATATGGCAGGACGGAGACCATGTTATATATGGCAGGACGGAGACCATGTTATATATGGCGGGACGGAGACCATGTTATATATGGCAGGACGGAGACCATGTTATATATGCAGGGACGGAGACCATGTTATATATGGCGGGGAGAATGTTATATATGGCAGGACGGAGGGGGACCATGTTATATGGGGGCGGGGTTATTTGGCAGGACGGAGACCATGTTATATGGCAGGACGGAGACCATGTTATATATGGCAGGACGGAGACTATGTTATATATGGCAGGACGGAGACCATGTTATATATGGCAGGACGGAGACCATGTTATATGGCAGGACGAGACCATGTTATATATGGCAGGACGGAGACCATGTTATATATGGCGGGCGGTGTTTATGGAGGACGGAGACCATGTTATATATGGCAGGACGGAGACCATGTTATATATGGCAGGACGGAGACCATGTTGGGGGGGTGTTATATTGGCAGGACGGAGACCATGTTATATATGGCAGGGCGGAGACCATGTTATATATGCAGGACGGAGACCATGTTATATATGGCAGGACGGAGACATGATATATGGCAGGACGAGAGGAAACTAGAGACATATTGAGATGACTTGACGATAATGATAACTGGCGAAAATATTGATAAATGATGACAGACAAATGACGAATACTTTACAACATGGCTTCTTCAAAGTTTATCACAACCAACTTTGAAAAAAGTGAAATTATCGGGCCGGTAACCAGTCAACACGCCTGCGGGTACACTCACCCCACAAACTTTCCCCAAACTCAGGATAGTTTGGCGTATCGGAAATTGAATCGTTCAACAGACAAATTTAAGCGAGAATTTCATTCCTGGAAGCACTGACTACTGGTGCTGGATCACGCGAAGATTACCCACCCCAGCTTATTTCACATGAAGACTAGCCACCCCAGCTTATTTACTATGAAGACCAGTCACCCCAGCTTATTTCACATGAAGACTAGCCACCCCAGCTTATTTCACATGAAGACTAGCCACCCCAGCTTATTTAACATGAAGACTACCCAATCCCAGCTTATTTAATGTGAAGACTAGCCACCCCAGCATATTTCACATGATTACCCACCCCAGCTTATTTCACATGAAGACTAGCCAACCCAGCTTATTTAACATGAAGACTAGCCACCCCAGCTTATTTAACATGAAGACTAGCCAATTCAGCTTATTTAACATGAAGACTATTCACCCCAGCTTATTTCACATGAAGACTACCCACCCAGCTTATTTAACATGAAGACTAGTAACCCCAGCTTATTTAACATGAAGACTACCCACCCCAGCTTATTTAACATGAAGACTAGCCACCCCAGCTTATTTTCACATGAAGACTAGTCACCCCAGCTTATTTCATGAAGACTAGCCACCCCAGCTTATGGATGGGTTGACACAACACTTGTCTAAGGGTCGCAGCCAGACCCTCAGTGAAGAGGTGCGCTCATATACAGTCAGGAGGTAGAGAGGCGTCTCCTGGTGTACTGACGGTGATGAGTAAGGTCAGCTGCAGCCCTGGTACATGGGACCCCACTCAGTACCTGTCACCACCCGCCCACTCAGTACCTGTCACCACCCAGCCCACTCACCACCAGTCACCACCACAGCCCACTCAGCACCACCCAGCCCACTCAGTACCTGTCACCACCCAGCCCACTCAGTACCTGTCACCACCCAGCCCACTCAGCACCACCCGGCCCACTCAATACCTGTCACCACCCAGCCCACTCACCACCAGTCACCACCACAGCCCACTCAGCACCACCCAGCCCACTCAGTACCTGTCACCACCCAGCCCACTCACCACCACAGCCCACTCAGCACCACCCAGCCCACTCAGTACCTGTCACCACCCAGCCCACTCAGTACCTGTCACCACCCAGCCCACTCAGTACCTGTCACCACCCAGCCCACTCAGTACCTGTCACCACCACAGCCCACCAGCACCACCCGGCCCACTCAATACCTGTCACCACCCAGCCCACTCACCACCAGTCACCACCACAGCCCACTCAGCACCACCCAGCCCACTCAGTACCTGTCACCACCCAGCCCACTCAGCACCTGTCACCACTACAGCCCACTCAGCACCTGTCACCACCCAGCCCACTCACCACCTGTCACCACCCAGCCCACGCAGTACCTGTCACCACCAGCCCACTCAGCACCTGTCAACACTCAGCACCTGTCACCACCCAGCCCACGGTACCTGTCACCACCCAGCCCACTCAGCACCTGTCAACACTCAGCACCTGTCACCACCCAGCCCACTCAGCTTCAACATGTAACATGATGCACCAATGACCTCAACACACTGCCATACCTGCACACCTGTACACCATAGGGCCACACCTGCACACCACAGGGCCACACCTGTACACCATAGGGCCACACCTGCACACCACAGGGCTACACTTGCACACCAGGGCTACACCTGCACACCACCTTCAGTAAGTACCCCAGGCTCCCTCCCCAACACTTTGTGGCCATTAGTGAGCGTCGTCCGGGTAACTCCCTCTGTACCCACGAGTTACTACCAGGTGACGAGAGGACTTACACGCACTAACGTCTTATAAATGCCAATGGTTAACAGAATTCTTGGAGTGTATTGTGAGTGTTAAGGTCAAGAATACAATAACTACGACTGTAAAGTTTAATAGAATGAGTTAAAAGTCACCAATATTATCTAAGTAGTATTTTTGTATTACCTGCTTTATATTACTACTTTTATTGTACCACCAAAACAGTTTGATCAGAATTTATCATGTAGATAGATAGAAATTACCATTGCAATAAATATATTTGCCGACAAGACATGATACTGACAGCTCTGCCCTCTTGTTCCACCTTAATACAGCCCATGTTGTACTGCTTCCCTCCCTTATCATATTAATGTATGTCAACTCCACTGTAAAATATGTATATACTTATAATATAATGTAAAATAAAAAAATAAAATAAAGAAATATTGAAGTGATTATTGTGGTAACATTATGAGATGTTCTTATTACCACCATGCTATTGTACTATTCCAGATGATACTAAATGTTACATAATACTTCCTTGAGATAAATGTACAGTATATATCAGGTGTCTACAAGAGAGCTCAGGTTCTCAACTGGCTCAGCCATGTTAATATTGTTATTATTATCCACTCTGTATCTGTGTTCTTCTGGCTAAATAAACTGTTTCAATATCAACACAAACGATTACTTTCACCAACACAAACAATTATTAACCAATATTCTCCAGCGGAGGTCGACGTACAGTATAGCCACCATCACATCAAGGACAGCCCTGTAGGCACCTGGGTTATAACCAGTGACCGTAGAAGCTGAGCAAAGTTTGTTTACGACGGCGGGCGGTACTGTTAAACTCAACCCAGGTGACAGACACATACAGGAAACATCACCTCCTACGCCACTATGGCCGCAGACAGGAGGAATCACCAGTAGTACACTTACAACACTCACTCGTCTCTACCGTAAGTGAACCAGCAGCAGTACTGTACGTAAGTGAACCAGCAGCAGTACTGTACACTCACTCGTCTCTACCGTAAGTGAACCAGCAGCAGTACTGTACACTCACTCATCTCTACCGTAAGTGAACCAGCAGCAGTACTGTACACTCACTCATCTCTACCGTAAGTGAACCAGCAGCAGTACTGTACACTCACTCATCTCTACCGTAAGTGAACCAGCAGCAGTACTGTACACTCACTCGTCTCTACCGTAAGTGAACCAGCAGCAGTACTGTACACTCACTCGTCTCTACCGTAAGTGAATCAGCAGCAGTACTGTAAGGTAAGTGAACCAGCAGCAGTACTGTACACTCACTCATCTCTACCGTAAGTGAACCAGCAGCAGTACTGTACACTCACTCATCTCTACCGTAAGTGAACCAGCAGCAGTACTATACACTCACTCGTCTCTACCGTAAGTGAACCAGTAGCAGTACTGTAAGGTAAATGAACCAGCAGCAGTACTGTACACTCACTCATCTCTACCGTAAGTGAACCAGCAGCAGTACTGTACACTCACTCGTCTCTACCGTAAGTGAACCAGCAGCAGTACTGTACACTCACTCGTCTCTACCGTAAGTGAACCAGCAGCAGTACTGTACACTCACTCATCTCTACCGTAAGTGAACCAGCAGCACTGTACACTCACTCATCTCTACCGTAAGTGAACCAGCAGCAGCACTGTACACTCACTCGTCTCTACCGTAAGTGAACCAGCAGCAGTACTGTACACTCCTCATCTCTACCGTAAGTGAACCAGCAGCAGTACTGCACACTCACTCATCTCTACCGTAAGTGACAGCAGCAGTACTGTACACTCCTCATCTCTACCGTAAGTGAACCAGCAGCTGTACTGTACACTCCTCATCTCTACCGTAAGTGAACCAGCAACAGTACTGTACACTCACTCGTCTCTACCGTAAGTGAACCAGCAGCAGTACTGTACACTCACTCGTCTCTACCGTAAGTGAACCAGCAGCAGTACTGTACACTCACTCGTCTCTACCGTAAGTGAACCAGCAGCAGTACTGTACACTCACTCATCTCTACCTTAAGTGAACCAGCAGCAGTACTGTACACTCACTCGTCTCTACCGTAAGTGAACCAGCAGCAGTACTGTACCTACCCCACACGGGCTGGCTTTGGGACGCTCCTCGTTGCCTCAGCATACCTTACACTCTCGTTACCTCTGTTTACGTCTGTCATCCTGTATGTGTGTTCCAGCTCCCGCATGTTATGTGAACCGAACGTTTGTCCTTGTATCTGACAGTCTAATAATGGTGTTATATTCTTCCTCTCTGTTTATTGGTGTCTGTTTCGCTCTGCTCATGTCTGTCTGTGTGTGTGTGTGTGTGTTCTTCCCCCTTGACACGCACGCACGCGCACGCACGCACGCACGCGCACACACACACACACACACTACCGAAGGTCCATTACCTGGCGCTCTCTCCAGGCAGCCAGGTCAACTGTTAAGTTGGCCCATACCAACCCCTCCCTGAACCACTTCTCCCCCACCGGAGTATCAACAGGTTCTCGCCAGAAGTTACAATTTCATTTGGGAAGAATGGAACCAGTGTTAAACAGAGGTGGTGATGTGAGTCAGTGAGAACAACTCAACAGTAAAAGTCGTATTCAAGTTAACCTTCACACAGTGAGGTCCCAGGTACCCAGTGATAACTGCCCGTGAGACCCAACAACCAGCGATGTGTTAATCCGTCTACGATAGGAAGGCCTGGGGCCACACCTCACTCATATAACAACACCTGTGAGAATTACTACAACACGTCAAGTCCTCAACACCATCTGTGAGAATTACTACACCACGTGATGCCCTCATAACACCATCTGTGAGGGAGTTACTACAACACCTCAAGTCCCTCATAACACCATCTGTGAGGGAATTACTACACTACGTGATGCCCCTCATAACACCATATGTGAAATTACTACACCACGTCAGGTCCCTCATAACACCATCTGTGAGAATTACTACACCACGTCAGGCCCTCATAACACCATCTGTGAGGAATTCGTACACCACGTGATGCCCTCATAACACCATCTGTGAGGAGTTACTACACCACGTGAGGCCCTCGTAACACCATCTATGAGGAACTACTACACCACGTGAGGCCCCTCATACACCATCTGAGGGAATTACTACACGTGAGGCCTCACCTCTCATCTGTGGGAATTACTACACCATCAGGTCCCTCTAACACCATCTGGGAGAGAGTTACTACACTACGTGTTGCTGTTTCAACACCTACATTAATCTGAATGTTCACTGTATGTTCCTTCACCTTTCTCTAATGAAGGCTTTTGTTAAACCACCAATGTATGTAATAAGTCATTTATGTCCAATGTATATTTTCAGCCTTCGGGCTGCAGAACTTTTTCAATAAACCGTTAATTATTATTATTATTACACACATCATTGGCTGGAATTCTGTTCACGAGAAAGTGGAACAAGGCTGACCACTGCCGCAGAGTGTGTTGTTCCTGCTCCAGCTGATCCTGCTTCACCTACCACCAGTGAGAAGGAAGGAAGGAGGAAGGGGTGAGCACCTCATAAGACGACCATCTGAAAATTGACCTTCTTCAACCCGTTCCTCTCTCTCTCTCTCTCTCAACACAGGCCCTATAAGAGAGGGACAGTGAAGGAAGGAGCGAGCAAGGATAAGAGAGTGATGGTGACGGAGGAAACCTTACAGTACCTCAGGTGTGATCAAGGCCACAGTGAGCTGTTTACAGTCACTTGTCAATGATGCCATATGATGTTATGGTGGTGGTGTGATGTTATGGTGGTGGTATGATGTTATGGTGGTGGTGGATATGGTGGTGGTATGATGTTATGGTGGTGGTGATGTCATGGTGGTGGTATGATGTTATGGTGGTGGTGTGATGTTATGGTGGTGGTGTGATGTTGTGGTGGTGGTGTGATGTCATGGTGGTGGTATGATGTTGGTGGTGGTGTGATGTTATGGTGGTGGTGTGATGTTATGGTGGTGGTGTGATGTTATGGTGGTGGTGTGATGTTATGGTGGTGGTGTGATGTCATGGTGGTGGTGTGTGATGTTATGGTGGTGTGTGATGTTATGTGGTGGTGTGATGTCATGGTGGAGGTGTGATGCGTGGTGGTGTGATGTTATGGTGGTGGTGATGTTGGTGGTGGTGTGATGTTATGGGTGGTGGAGTGATGTCATGGTGGTGGTGTGATTTGTGGTGGTGGTGTGATGTTATGGTGGTGGTGTGAGTGGTGGTGATGTGATGTTGGTGGTGGTGTGTGATGTTATGTGGTGTGATGTCATGGTGGTGGTGTAATGTCATGGTGGTGCGGATGTTATGTGGTGGTGTGATGTTATGGTGGTGGTGTGTGATGTTATGGTGGTGGTGTGATATTATGGTGGTGGTGTGATGTCATGGTGGTGGTGGTGTGATGTCATGGTGGTGGGTGTGATGTCATGGTGGTGGTGTGATGTCGTGGTGGTGTGATGTCATGGTGGTGGTGTGATGATGTTATGGTGGTGGTGTGATGTTATGGTGGTGGTGGATGTTATGGTGGTGGTGTGATGTTATGGCGGTGGTGTGATGTTATGGTGGTGATGTGATGTTATGGTGGTGGTGTGATGTCATGGTGGTGGTGTGATGTTATGGTGGTGGTGTGATGTTATGGTGGTGTGGTGTGATGTCATGGTGGTGGTGTGATGCTGGTGGTGGTGTGATGTTATGGTGGTGGTGTGATGTTGGTGGTGGTGTGATATGGTGGTGGTGTGATGTTAGGTGGTGGTGTGATGTCATGGTGGTGGTGTGATGTTTGGTGGTGGTGTGATGTTATGGTGGTGGTGTGATGTCATGGTGGTGGTGTGATGTGTGTGTGATGTCATGGTGGTGGTGTGATGTCATGGTGGTGGTGGTGTGATGTTATGGTGGTGGTGTGATGTTATGGTGGTGGTGTGATGTCATGGTGGTGGTGTGTGATGTCATGGTGGTGGTGTGATGTCGGTGGTGATGTCATGGTGTTGATGTGATGTTAGGTGGTGTTGTGATGTCATGGTGGTGGTGTGGTCATGGTGGTGGTGATGTCATGGTGGTGGTGTGATGTCATGGTGGTGGTGGGATGTCATGGTGGTGTGTTGTCATGGTGGTGGTGTGATGTCATGGTGGTGATGTCATGGTGGTGGTGTGTGGAGTCATGGTGGTGGTGTGATGTCGGTGGTGGTGTGATGTCATGGTGTGTGTTGGTGATGTCATGGTGGTGGTGGATGTGATGGTGGTGGTGTGATGTTAGTGGTGGTGTGTGATGTTATGGTGGTGGTGTATGTTATGGTGGTGGTGTGATGTTATGGTGGTGGTGTAATGTTCCTCCGTTCAGCCCGTGTAAATGTGTTAACTTTTTACCCTCGTTTCACAGTAACAATTTTACTTTCTAACAAATGAAATACTGAATTCCTGCGCCTCTGAGGACTCTTGTTATTGTCGTGTTCAAGTACCAGTCTGGCCGTCAGGACAGCACCCAAGGGCGAGTGAGACAAACTCCGTCCCCTATGTTCACTGAGGACGCCCCCTTACACACTACACACAGAGGCACATCAAGGCATGCACTTTGGTCAACTTGGCAAAAACAGTTTATCACCTGCAGAATATTTTACAGTTTCGCAGGGTAAATCTTGAAGTGTTGTCGCTACATGGGTAAGATGCTGCTAATGTTCCCTGTACCCACAACACCCCTGGCAGCCCCATAACACACCCTGCTAAGTGTTCCAGGTAAACACACCAAGTGTGTGTTCTGCCAAACACACCCTCAAGTGTTCAGGTAGCACAACACACCCTAAGTGTTCAGGTGAAACGCACACCATTCTGTGCAGCCATACACACCCCAGCAGCTCCACAACACACCAAGTGTTCTTTGTATGCACAACACACCTCAAGTGTTTAGGTAATCGCCACAACACACACCCTGGGTGTTCAGGTGTTCTCCCACAACACACCCTAAGTGTTCAGGTGTTCACAACACACCCCAAGTGTTCAGGTAAATGCACAACACACCCCAGTGTCAGTACTCCACAACACACTCCTCCTGGTAGTTCCACAACACCCCTGTGTTTCAGGTTTCACAACACACCCCTAAGTGTTCCGGAGGTTCCACACCCCATGTGTTCAGGGCAGCACAACACACCCCCAAGTGTTCTGGTGTTCCGCAACACACCCCATGTGTTCAGATACCCACAACACCCCCTCAAGTGTTCAGGTGGTCCACAACACACCCTATGTCAGGTGGCTCACACACTTCTGGGCTTTGAAACACACCCTAGTGTTCCACACACAACACACCCCAAGTGTGGCAAACGGGTGGACTGTCTCTATCAACTCTGGGATGGTCACCACAACAACACATATGTCACTTTAACAGTCTCTTGATTCAGACCTGTGAACCCGAAGCAGCAGACACTCGATACGTTATTCTGTCCATGTTTCTGGATTCAAGAGTCTGAATCTCGGGGTTGCTATGGTTTCGGGACAGGACTTTCTGGGTGACTGCAGTTATCACTGACTCCCTTTTTCCCATCACTACCTCTCCTTTCACTTACCTCACCTTTCACACTCTACCCTCACCTTCCTTCACTTCACTTCACCTTCACTTCTCACCTTCCTTCACTTTCACTCACCTCTTCATCTCCCTACCACCTTCCTTCACTTCTACCCTTTCACCTTCCTCACCCTCACCTTCCTTCACTTACCCTCACCTTCCTTCACTCTCTACCTCACCTCAATCTCACCTTCCCTCACCCTCTTTCCCTTACTTCGTCTGGTATCTTACAGCCAAGAGACACATCCATGTAACCAGACGACCACTGCTCAATGGCATTCAGGAAGATAAAAATATTCCCTGCTGACGTCAGCACCTGTGCCCTCCAGGTCACCAGCTGACGTCAGCACCGTGCCCCAGTCACCAGTTGATCATCAGCACCTGTGCCCACGAGGTCACCAGTTGACGTCAGCACCTGTGCCTCCAGGTCACCAGCTGACGTCGGCAGCCCACGAGGTCACCATGTGACGTCAGCACCTGTGACGAGGTCACCAGGATGTCAGCACCTGTGCCTCCAGGTTCACCAGGGTTGAGTCAGGCCGTACCTGTGCTCCATATCATCAGTACCCGCCTCCAGGGTCAGCAAGCGTCAGCACCTGTGCCCTCTCGCCATGGTTGACGTCAGCACCTGTGCCCACGAGGCCGTCGATTAGCATGCCGTACCCAGGTCACGAAGCTGACGTCAGCACCTGTGCCTCCAGGTCACTGAGTTGACGTCAGCACCCGTGCCCTCCAGGTCACCGCTGACGTCAGCACCTGTGCCCTCCAGCCAGCCAGCACCTGTGCTCCAGGTCACCAGTTGACGCCAGCACCTGTGCCCACGAGGTCACTCAGTTGACGTCAGCACTCTGTGCCCTCTACGAGGTCACCAGTTGTCAGCACCTGTGCCCAGGTCACCATAGCTGACGTCAGCACGCCCACGAGGTCACATCAGTTGACGTTTCACACCGCGTGCCCACGAGGTCACCATTGTCGTCAGCACCTGGTGCCTCCAGGCGATTGCGTCAGCACTGTGCCCATGCGAGGTCACCAGTTGCGCACCTGTGCCTCCAGGTCACCATGTTGACGTCAGCACCTGTGCCCCTCCAGGTCACCAGTTGACATCAGCACCTGTGCCCTCGAGGTCACCAGTTGACGTCAGCACCCGTGCCCACGAGGTTGCTGACGTCGCGCACCAGCCCACGAGGTCACCAAGTTGACGTCAGCACCCATTTTACGGTGCTCCTCCAGGTCACCATGCGTTGACATCGGGGCACCCAGCGCCCCGAGGTCAGCGATGACGCGTCTGTGCCCACGAGGTCACCAGTTGATGTCAGCACCTGTGCCCACGAGGTCACCAGTTGACGTCAGCACCTGTGCCCACGAGGTCACCAGTTGACGCAGTGGGCACCTGTGCCCACGAGGTCTGCAGCTGACGTCAGCACCTGCCCACGAGGTCACTCAGCTGACGTCAGCACCTGTGCCCACGAGGTCACCAGTTGACGTCAGCATTCGCCCACGAGGTCACCATTGGACGTCAGCACCTGTGCCTCCAGGTCACCAGTTGACTGCGCGCTCACGACACCATCGCGCTCAGAAGCCGGACGTCAGCACTTCCGTGCCTTTCCCCGAGGTCACCAGTTGACATCAGTACCTGTCCCCTCGAGGTCACCAGTTGACGTCAGCACCTGTGCCCACGAGGTCACACGTACCTGTCCCTCGATCGCTTACAGACGTCAGCACCTGTGCCCACTCTACGAGGTCACGGCCAGCTGCTTCCACCGTACGAGGTCACCAGTTGACGTCAGCACCTGTGCCCTACGAGGTCACCAGCTGACGTCAGCACCCAGCCCCCGAGGTCACCAGGCTGACGTCAGCACCTGTGCCCAGGTCACCAGTTGACGTCAGCGCACCTGTGCCCTCGAGGTCACCTGCAGCGACGTCAGCACCTGTGCCTCGAGGTCACCAGCGCTGACATCAGTACCTGTCCCTCGAGGTCACCAGTTGACGTCAGCACCTGTGCCCGAGGTCACCAGTTGACACGTACCTGTCCTCGAGGTCACCAGTTGACGTCAGCAACTGTGCCCACGAGGTCACCAGGTTGACGTCAGCACCTGTGCCCTCGGGATGGACGTCAGCGCCCTGAGGTCACCAGCTGACGTCAGCACCTGTGCCCCTGGAGGTCACTGGATCGCCAGCACCTGTGCCCCGGCGTCAGCTGGATGTCAGCACCTGCCTCAGGCCGTCACCAGTTGACGTCAGCACCTGTGCCCTGAGGTCACCTGGGGTCAGCACCTGTGCCTCGAGGTCTGCCAGCTGGAGGCTGTGCTGAGGCACCTGTGCTGGGTCACAGTTGACGTCAGCACCTGTGCCCTCGACACAGTTGACGCCGCACTGTGCCCACGAGGTCACCAGTTGACTTTATGAGTTTTGTTATATGCACTGTACCTAGGTGGTGGGAAGAGGGAGGTACACTGGTGGTGGAAGAGGAGGTACACTAGGTGGTGGGAAGAGGGAGGTACACTGGTGGTGGTGGGAAGAGGGAGGCACACTAGGTGGTGAAGAGGAGGTACACTAGGTGGTGGAAGAGGGAGGCCACTAGGTGGTGGAAGAGGGGGAAGTACCAGATGGTGGGGAAGAAGTAGGTGAAGAGGGAGGCACACCTAGGTGGGGAAGAGGGGGAGGTACTAGGTGGTGGGAAGAGGGAGGTACTAGGTGGAAGAGGTAGCAGTGGAAGAGGGAAGCACACTAGATGGTGGAAAGGGGTGCACTAGGTGGGGAAGAGGGGGTAGGGAAGAGGGGAGGCACTAGGTGGTGGAAGAGGGAAGCACACTAGATGGTGGAAGAGGGGGTGCGGGTGGTGGGGAGGTACTAGGTGGAAGGGAGGCACAAGGTGGTGAAGAGGGAGGTACACTGTGGAAGAGGGAGGCACACTAGGGGTGGTGAAAGAGGGAGGTACACTAGGTGGTGGAAGAGGGAGGTACACTGTGAGGGGAGACAGGTGGTGGGAGAGGTAAATATTAGGTGGTGGAGGAGGAAGGTACACTAGGTGGTGAAGAGGGAGGCACACTAGGTGGTGGAAGAGGGAGGTACACTAGGTGGTGGAAGAGGAGGCACTAGGTGGTGGAAGAGGGAGGTACACTAGGTGGTGGGGAGGCAGGTGGGTGGGAAGAGGGAGGTACATCAGGTGGGGAAGAGGAGGTACACTAGGTGGTGGAAGAGGGGAAGGAAGAGGGGTGCACTAGGTGGCAGAGGTGGGAGGCACACTCAGATGGTGGGAAGAGGTGCCTAGGTGGTGGAAGAGGGGAGTGTACACTTGGGTGAAGGGGAGGCACACTAGGGGTGGAAGAGGGAAGTACACTAGATGGTGGAAGAGGGGTGCACTAGGTGGTGGTGGAAGAGGGAGGCACAATTGGTGAAGAGTGGGGAAGTACACTGGATGGTGGGGGCAATTAGGTGGTGGAAGAGGGAGGTAGCACGTGTGGAGGTGGTGGGAGGGAGGCACTCGGTGGTGGAAGAGGGAGGCACTGGGGTGGTGGAAGAGGAGGCACACTAGGTGGTGGGAAGAGGGAGGCACACTAGGTGGTGGAAGAGGAGGTGCATTGGTGGTGAAGAGGGAGGCTAGGTGGTGGGAGGAGGTGTAAAGAGGGAGGACACTAGGTGGAAGAGGGAGGCACTAGGTGGGGAGGGAGGTACAATGAGGGGGTGGAAGAGGGAGGTTAATTAGGTGGTGGAAGAGAGGGAGGTACACTAGGTGGTGGAAGAGGAGGTACACTAGATGGTGAAGAGGGAGGCACTAGGTGGGGGAAGAGGGAGGTACACTAGGTGGTGGGGGAAAAGAGAGGTACCTGTGGGGAAGAGGGAGGCACACTAGGTGGTGGAAGAGGGGTGGACACTAGGTGGTGGAAGAGGGAGGCACAATGGTGGTGAAGAGGCACACTAGGTGGTGAAGAGGGAGGCCACTAGGTGGTGAAGAGGGAGGTACCTAGGTGGTGGGAGAGGAGGCAGGAAGAGGAGACACCAGGTGTGAGTGGGGGCACACTAGGTGGTAGTGTGGGGCACCAGGTGGTGGAAGAGGGAGGCACACTAGGTGGTGGAAGAAAGGGAAAACAGGCAGGTGGAAGAGGGGAGGTACACTAGGTGGGTGGTGGAAGAGGGAGGCACTAGGTGGTGGAAGTGAGGAGGTACACCAGGTGGTGGAAGAGGGAGGCCACTAGGTGGTGGAAGAGGGAGGCACACTAGGTGGTGGGAGAGGGAGGCACTAGGTGGTGGAAGAGGGAGGCACATAGGTGGTGGAAGAGGGAGGTACACTAGGTGGTGGAAGAGGGAGGCATTAATTAGGTGGTGGAAGAGGAGGTACACTAGGTGGTGGGAAGAGGGAGGCACACTAGAGGTGGGAAGAGAGATACACTAGGTGGTGGAAAAAGGGGGCACTAGGTGGTGAAGAGGGAGGCACACTGGGTGGGGAAGAGGGCACTAGGTGGGAAGAGAGATGGCACTAGGTGGTGGGGAGGGGAGGCACACTAGGTGGTGGGAAGAGGTACACTAGGTGGGAAGAGGGAGGCACTAGGTGGGTGGAAGAGGGAGGTGTCAGGGTGGTGGAAGAGGGAGGTACACTAGGTGGTGGGGAAGAGGGAGGCACACGTGGGTGGGGGGAGGCTACTAGGTGGTGGAAGAGGGAGGCACACTAGGTGGTGGAAGAGGGAGGCACACTAGGTGGTGGAAGAGGAGGCAGGTACACTAGGTGGTGGAAGAGGGAGGCACTAGGTGGTGGAAGAGGGAGGCACACTAGGTGGTGAAGGCACTAGGTGTGAAGAGGGAGGTAAACTAGGTGGTGGAAGAGGGGAGGTACACTTGGGTGGGGAAGAGGGACACACTAGGGTGGTGGGAAGGAGGAGGTACACTAGGTGGTGAAGAGGGAGGCACTAGGTGGTGAAGAGGGAGGTACACTAGGTGGTGGAAGAGGGAGGCACACACTAGGTGGTGGAAGAGGGAGTGACACTAGGTGTGGAAGAGGGAGGCACTAGGGGTAGGAAGAGGGAGACACCAGGTGGTGGAAGAGGGAGGTACACTAGGTGGTGAAGAGGGAGACACTAGGTGGTGGAAGAGGGGAGGCACTAGGTGGTGGAAGAGGGAGGTACACTAGGTGGTGGAAGTGGAGGCAATTAGGTGGGAAGAGGGAGGCACACTAGGGTGGTGGAAGAGGCACTAGGTGGTGGAAGGGGAGGCAACTAGGTGGTGAAGAGGTACACTAGGTGGTGGAAGAGAGGGGAGGTACACTAGGTGGTGAAGAGGAGGTACACTAGGAAGAGGGAGGTACACTAGGTAGGTGGGAAGAGGGAAGCACACTAGAGTGGTGGGAAGAGGGGTGCACTAGGTGGTGGGAAGAGGGGAGCACACTAGGTGGGGAAGAGGGAGGCCTAGGTGGTGGGAAGGGGGTGCACTAGGTGGTGGAAGGGGAGGCACACCAGGTGGTGGAAGAGGGCACTAGGTGGTGGAAGAGGGAGGTACACTAGGTGGAAGGGGGAGGTACAGGTGGTGGAAGGGTACACTAGATGGTGGGGAAGAGGGGCAACTAGGTGGTGGAAGAGGGAGGTTAATTAGGTGGTGGAAGAGGGAGGCACAAGGTGGTGAAGAGGGAGGCACACACTAGGGTGGAAGAGGTACACTAGGTGGTGAAGAGGGAGGTACACTAGGGTGGTGGAAGAGGGAGGCACACTAGGTGGTGGAAGAGGAGAGGGAACAATGGGTGGTGGGAAGAGGGAGGTACACTAGGTGGTGGAGAGGAGGAAGGTACACTAGGTGGAAGAGGGAGGTACACTAGGTGGTGGAAGAGGGAGGCACACTAGGTGGTGGGAAGAGGGAGGTACACTAGGTGGTGGAAGAGGGAGGCACACCAGGGTGGGAAGAGGAGGCATAATGGGTGGTGGAAGAGGGAGGCACACCTGTGGAAGAGGGAGAATAGTGGTGGAAGAGGGGGTACCAGGGGTGGTGGAAGAGGGAGGCACACTAGGTGGTGGAAGAGGGAGGCACACTCAGGTGGTGGAAGAGGGGGTCACTAGGTGGTGGGAAGAGGAGGCACACTAGGTGGTGGAAGAGGGAGGCACAGTAGGAAGAGGAAGTACACTAGATGGTGGGAAGAGGGGCACTAGGTGGTGGAAGAGGGGAGGAACACCAGGTGGTGGGAAGAGGAAGTGCACACTAGGTGAAGAGGGGGCACCTAGTGGTGGAAGAGGGAAAGGAAGTAGGAGGTACCAGGGGTGGTGGGAGGAGGCACCAGGGTGGTGGGAAGAGGAGGTACACTAGGTGGTGGAAGAGGGAGGCACACTAGGTGGTAGAAGAGAGGTACACTAGGTGGTGAAGAGGGAGGTACACTAGGTGGAAGAGGGAGGCACACTAGGGTGGAAAGAGGGAGGCACACTAGGTGGTGGAGAGGAGGTGTGCACACTAGGTGGTGGGAAGAGGGAGGCACACTAGGTGGTGGAAGAGGGAGGCACACTAGGTGGTGGAAGGGGAGGTACACTAGGTGGTGGGAAGAGGAGGCACTAGGTGGTGGAAGAGGGAGGCACTAGGTGGTGAAGAGGGAGGCACTAGGTGGTGGGAAGAGGAGAGGGCTACTTGGTGGAAGAGGGAGGTACACTAGGGGTGGTGGAAGAGGAGGTACACTGGGTGGTGGAAGAGGTACACTAGGTGGTGGAAGAGGACACTAGGTGGGAAGAGGAGGTCAATAGGTGGTGGAAGAGGGAGGCCACTAGGTGGTGAAGAAGAGGGAGGTACACTAGTGGTGGAGAGGAGGCACACTAGGTGGTGGAAGAGGGAGACACTAGGTGGTGGGGGAATGGGTGGGAGGAGGCAGTGGAAGAGGGTGGTGGAAGAGGGGAGACACTAGGTGGTGGAAGAGGGAGGTACACTAGGTGGTGGAAGAGGGAGGAGTACACTAGGTGGTGGTGGAAGAGGGAGGCACACTAGGTGGTGGAAGAGGGAGGCACACTAGGTGGGAGAGAGGGGGAGGCACAGGTGGTGGAAGAGGAGGTACACTAGGTGGTGGGGAAGAGGGAGGTACACTAGGTGGTGGGGGAGGTACACTAGGTGGTGGGAGAGGGAGGTACACTAGGGTGGTGGAAGAGGGAGGCACACTAGGTGGTGGCAGGAGGAGGCACACTAGGTGGTGGAAGAGAGGTACACTAGGTGGTGGAAGAGGTAGGCACTAGGGGTGGTGGAAGAGGTAGGTACACTAGGGTGGTGAAGAGGGAGGTGACTCAGTGGTGGGGAGGAGGCACAAGTGGTGGGAGGTACACTAGGTGGTGGAAGAGGGAGGCACACTAGGTGGTGGGAAGGAGGGAGGAACACTAGGTGGTGGAAGAGGGAGGTAAAGGTGGGAGGTACACTTGGTGGTGGGAGAGGAGGTACACTAGGTGGTGGAAGAGGGGAGGTACACTAGGGTGGTGGAAGAGGGAGGTACACTAGGTGGTGGAAGAGGGAGGCAACACTGAGGTGGTGGAGGAGTGGAGTGAGGTGGAAGAGGAGGCATAGGGGAGGTACACTAGGTGGTGGAAGAGGGAGGCACAAGGTGGTGGAAGGGAGGCGCACTAGGTAGGAAGAGGGAGGCACACTAGGTGGTGGAAGAGGGAGAGGCAAGGTGGTGTGAGGGAAGGAGGTACAGTGGAGGGAGGGAACTGGGTGGTGGAAGGAGGGGGCACACTAGGTGGAGAGGGAGGTACACAGGTGGAGGAGGGAGGCACTGGTGGTGGAAGAGGAGGCTGGGTGGTGGAAAGAGGGAGGTACACTAGGTGGTGGAAGAGGGAGGCACACACTAGGTGGTGGAAGAGGGATGTACACTGGGTGGTGGAAGAGGGAAGGCACACTAGGTGGTGGAAGAGGGAGGACACTGGTGGTGGAAGAGGAGGTACACTGGGTGGTGGAAGAGGGGGTGCACTAGGTGGTGGAAGAGGGAGGCCACTAGGTGGTGGAAGAGGATGTACACTAGTGGTGGAAGAGGTACACTAGGTGGTGAAAGAGGTACACTGGGTGGTGGAAGAGGTGCTATAGGTGGTGGAAGGGATG
>NW_024720216.1:0-12782 GCF_018991925.1 Homarus americanus
TGGAACAACTCACCTTTCCCAATACCTATCGTCACTGGTCTCAAATATTTCACACTACAGTATGCACCGATACTTTTTGTTGCGAGTGTGCATACTGTCAAATGTCCAGGTAATTTTGTCCACACGTGTACAATGAAAGACAAAAGTCGTGTCGTGAAATTTGGTGAAAGCATATGCCGAAGGGCTAAGACTTTGGTGCGCTCTGCCTTGTGGTAGGGCTCTAGTAATGTTTCACGAGTTATATTTAATCTTCGGACAAACCGCGACACGACTTTTATCTTTGATTGTACAAACAAGTGTTGACGCGGAGTTACACAACAATGATAGCCGTCAGAGAGAGATGTGTGTGAGCATAACATTACCGTTAATAGTGAAACACGTAACGGTGATGAGGAAGGATGGGATGTGAGGGAGTAATGGAGCCGCTGATGACGAGTTATGTGATCGACGCTCATCAGAACAAGAGAAATTAATGATGAAAATAAAACAATAACGGACACGGTGATAATAATACATAGAATAACCAGCTTAACTCAGTGTACAAGCTTGTGGAGAGAGAAACACAAGAATTGTAGGTAAAGAGAACAACCCTACTCAGGTAAAATACCCTTCACAGGTAACACAATGTAGAGGTAACATCAAGGACAGGTAACACAATGTACAGGTAACATCAGGCACAGGTAACATCACCCACAGGTAACACAATGAACACACACAAACATTATTTGTCCCTTTTATCGTTGATAAAATATGACACAATGTCGAACAATTCTCATCACTATTTGTGAATCAACCGAACCAAAACTGCTGTACATTGGGTTCATTTCCAGACACATCGAACCCAGGTGGGTAGAGAGCTTTTTTTTGTACGAGCAACACAACCCACAACACCAACAACACAACCCACAACACGAGCAACACTACCCACAACACGAGCAACACTACCCACAACACGAGCAACACTACCCACAACACGAGCAATACTACCCACAACACGAGCAACACTACCCACAACACCAACAACACTACCCACAACACAGGGACAACAACAAAACAAATAACGCCAGAGAACTCCATAAATACAAACTTAAATGTTGAATTGTTTTAATGTATTTCGATTTTCACCTTTTTAAAGTCTTTTAAATTTTAACAAAAGTCATATTCCATGTATGAGATGTTGCTCTGAATAATTAGTGTCCGGTTATTTGGGTTTAATCGTGTAATATATTCATTCATTTTACTTTTCACAGTTAAATTTCGCTGATAATGAAGGTAAGGACCATCACATGTGGGTCTTTTTTTAAGAGTAAAGATGAACATAATAACACTCGTAATCCTTTTACTTGTATTACTAAGGATAAAATTCATAATAATAATAATTAAGGGTTCCTGTCACAAATTCAGTAGCCATACGCTGAAAATATACAGACGGCATAAGAGTTACAGTCCACTCCACTAATAAGCCACACAGACTGCGGCCTCGAAATTACGAACTTAAATTTTGTTTTCTTTGTTTATAAAACCAATCCATGCTAATGAGGTTAGAAGCAGGTGTTGACTTTACGCTTTGACTGACCACTGATTAATTGTCTGGTTTGTATATTTCGCAAGGTGAGGGAGGGATGGACCCAGCCAGTCTGTGTGGCTTATGAGTGGTGTGGACTGCACATATATAATATATAACAATATATAATGACAAGGAAGATGGGGTCATTTAACAAGAAATTTCAAGAGAGTTACAGAACAAAAGTGAGACTAACAGTAGTGAACACACAGGTTAACTACGGGTGAGTCGGTAGAACCAGGAAGCTTCAGCCGTACTGTAAAATATAATTAATATACCCGGCTCAGGTACAAGAGATATTTGACAACCTAATTAAGGCAGGTGTAGCATGTCGAGGACCAATTTTTTTCTCCAGTATGAACCACAATTATCGATATGACTCTCATCCCTGAACGACATCCTATCCCCATTAACATAACGATGTGAGTGGCACCAGATTTCGGTAAAAGACTTTGAAAATACCCAGAACGTCTTTATATTCCACCTTATCTAAACGCAACCAAACTATTCACCAATAAGGCTTATTCATATGAAGCAGAAGTAGACCGTGGCAGAAAAACGAAGATATTATGAGACTAAAGGCAGTGAGTGATGGAGAGAAGATTTATAAACAGAAAATTGTTCTATGTTTCACTAATGATAATGAAAGCTGGCATTAGTAATGCCCGCTAATTGTGTTGTGTTTGGGTGTAATTCTTGGTTCAAACGAGAGGGGAATATACACTTCCATACACGTCCTAAAGATGAAGAACTAAGATACAGTGGATTAACCTCTTCAACAGAAGACAACATTAATACTGCTAATGCTCGGATATGATCGGTGGGCATTGAACAGCTGCCAGAGGCGGACAGAAACTGCAGTTCATTGTAAAAGTAGTTTGATAACTATTGATTATGAATTTTATATATTTTTCACAAATTTACCATACATTTAACACTAGAGATTCCGTAAATAATGTCAGAAGTAAATAAATCTCTGTGCCCTGGTAGTGTTGTGTAATGAATTGGAAAATCTATCAGATTCTGGTAATAAGTTTTCAGGGCACTCCCCTTTTTCCTCTCCCCTTTTCCCCACTCCCTCTCCTCCTCTCATTAAGAACATAACAATGGAGGAAACATTCATCGGGTCTAATGGCCCATACTAGGCTGCCCCGTTTACACCCAACCCATATCGCTCACGTGTCATGTGAGGTTATAAGAACTAGTCTGCAATAGGCCAGTTGTCGTGCAGTCAGCTTCTGTCGAGAATTACTACCACTCTCTATCGTCCATGAATCTATCTAGCCTCCCATTAAAACTTTCCAGGGTTCCAGCACTTACTACAAAGTTGCTAAGCTTGTTCCACTCATCTACCACCCCATTTGTAAACCAGTTTCTTAAACCTAAACTTATCCAACTTAAATTCCATGCTACGAGTCCTATCATGCTCGGATATTATAAGAATTTTCTCTATATCTCCTTTTTTTATTCCTTTCATCCACTTAAATACTTCTATCATATCTCCCCCGCACTCTTCGTCTTTCTAGGGAATGCAAGTTTAGTTTCGTTAATCTTTCTTGATAGGGAAGGTTTCTAAGTCCCGGAATCATTTTCGTCATTCTTCGCTGCACCGACTCCAGTGAATTGATATTTCTTCTATAATAAGGGCATCAGGACTGAACAGCATAATCGAGGTGCGGCCTGATTAGCGGAAGGTATAATTGCAATATGACCTCAGCACTCTTGATTACTTACACTTCTAGATATAAAACATAATACTCTGTTTGCCTTATTTCGAACATTAACGCACTGTTTTCTAGGCCGAAGGTCCGGGCTTCCGAGTACCCCTAAGTCTCTTTCACAAGTCGACTTCTCTAGTTTGATGTTGTTAAGGCTGTATACATTATAAGTATTTGTTCTTCCAATATTAAGTACGCTACACTTGCTGGTGTTGAATTTCATTTGCCATTTTTCTGATCACTCCTGCAGTTTATCTAAATCCTCCTGTAGTGCATTTGCATCCTGCCCTGAATTAATCTGCCGCCCTATTTTAGTGTCATCCGCAAAGTTGCTTATGTCACTGTTGATCCCAGTATCTACAGTGTAAATAACGAACAAGAGTGGGACCAGTACTGACCCCTGGGGAACCCCACTAGTTACTCAGCCCCTCTCAGATTTAAAACCATCTACGCTGACCCTCTATGTTCTATCGGTGAGCCATGATTTTATCCAATTTAAAACTGTTCCCTCGATACCATAAGCCTTAACTTTTCTCAGAAGCCTCTGATGCGGTACTGTCAAACGCTTTGCTAAAGTCTAAGTAAATAACATCGTAATTTTCGTCATTATCTACTACCTCATAGATTTCCTAAAAAACATCAGCAGATTTGTTAAGACAAGATTTTTCCTTTGTAAATCCATGTTGAGAGTTGGAGATGTTCGGGGTACTTGGTTCTAACTACAGGGGCGAACATAAACACCTGTAGAGTTCTGTAGGTTCTTATTAACGGAAATATACAGGAGTGCGCTTACAAGCGCAGGTAGGTACATTTATCTAAGCGTGTGGTGACATGAAACAGGGACATTGCCACACGCTACTGACTAGAGAAGTAATGTGTATATATAGAGTACATACATGGTATACATACAACATACATAATATACATACAAGAGTCGTAGATTAATTTGTTTTTCTCTAAATGCGATCGGATGCTATTTGCTATAATCGATTCAAGAAATTTCCCCATTACTGACGTAATACTAATCGACCGGTAATTTGACGCTGATGCTCTGTCTCCCTTTTTGAATATGCATTTCACATTTGTTCTTCCTTATTTTCAAAGTATCATTCTTTTCTGATAGTGATATTCTTTAATTTCTCTAAATATCACTTCCACCTCTGGCGTTTCCTCGTGAATTTCTTCTGTGAAAACTGATAAGAAGTAGCTGTTTAATGCTTTGCTTATTTTTTCATTATCATCGATCAACTTCCCCTCTCTCTGACTTTAAAGGCCCTATTTTCTCCTTGACCTTTGTCCTATATACCAGGAAAAATCTCTTGGGATTCGCCTTGGATTCTCTTGCAATCCTGATTTCGTAGTCCCTCTTTGCATTCAGTACATTTTCTTAACATTCCTAGATAGATTGTGTGGTTACTAATAAGATAAATTCAGTGACATAAATTCATGCTCTTTTTTTTTATTCACTTGGTGACTCAATGTATTGCAAGAGAGAACTACCTTACCACTTTTGGTGCAACATTTGGAGTGGTGGTAATAATTCACTTTGACATTGACAGTGGAAGAATCAAGTGCAGATATATTGGCTTTGTATGTCCACGATTCCAACAAAAATGAAATGTCTTCCAAAATAAATTAAATTTAAGGTCTTATTATCTTTTCAGTCATCCAGGGAATTTTAGGATTTTAAGTTGACCAATGTTTTCCAGTTAGGTTAAGTTAGGTAGGTTAGGTGAACATTTTGATGTAGAACATTAAAATTTTAAAGGAATTATAATTTTTTTCTGTGAATTTCTCCCCAAAAAACATCAAAGTTTTGGAATCACCATAAAAATCTACATTAGAAAAAAAATTGAGTGTGTTGCATATCAAACCAAACAAATCTGAGTTTCCATTGGAATTTTTTATTTATTTTTTTTTTTTAAGACAAAATTATCCACAATATGTAGGTGTTGAAAACTTATAAATATTAACCCTCATAAATAAAGATGTTTCAGAATTCGCAAATTTAGCTAACACAATATTAATGACTTTATTTTCACTTACAGGTGGAGATACAGCTGACTATTCACCTTTCACCAATACTGAAGAAATAAATCTTGGTATCATGATTGATGAGGAATTTTCCGGTTCCAGGGAAGATTTTGGAATTTGCTACCTAGCCTAACCTCGGAATTGGTTTCCAGACCCGGAACAGAAAAATTTGGAGACTTTCCATAAAATCCCCAAATTACTCATAGACCAGAAAAAAATGCAGTTTCTGGAATGTTCAGAAAATATGCCTTGGAGAAATCATAACATATACCTAAAGTCATTTTTATTTTTTATTTTACACTCTGCATATATACATGGATATTACGTATTTATATATTTGTGAAATTTGTGGATGATTTTTCCTTTAAAATACTTTACTCTTGATCATCCATATATTATAACATACCCTGCATTTAATAAAGGCTATAATCTGACATAAGCATTACCATTGTATTCTTATCCTTATTATTATTAGTTTATATTAAACATTAAAAAATGCAGGAATAATTTGCAATTAACATTGCAGACTGTATTGAGGATATTTTTAAACAATTTATTTATCATCTTGCTCTATGTTTAACATTATTAGTCTCTGATTAGTTGGTAGAATTTCATGACTGTACCTACTGTATATGGGTTCCATGACATTTGCTCACAAGATGAACCTAAGCTAACCTAACCTAACATGTCTACATTTCCATTATAGTTGAGTATATGCCTTGTAAGCAAATGTCTGTACACTGACTATATGAACTCTTTAGTGAGGATCCATATACAGTATTTACATGGAATATTTTTCCAAATAAAAGACCATTTAAACAGCAGATACTTTTCTCCAACTGCTGGTTTAGTCCATGTCATTAACATATTGTATACATTTTTACTCCTGACATTGGGAAAGTGTTCATGTCTTGCTTTCTTTGAAAGGGTATTTATTGCATTACTATAATCAGGTGGAGACAAGTCGGAAACCATATCTCAAGATTTCATATCTTGTAGATACTTGGCCTTTATACTTGTATAATATGAAAGTAAAAAATTTTGGTACAAAGATAATTTCCTGTTTGATAGAAAACTAACAGTTTTGGCCATATTTTTTCAAGATTTTATCCCAATTCATCTGTACACTGAGTTCATCACTATCATAGCAACATTATAATACCTAATGCTGTACTTTGTTATATTCTACTGACTTCATCCACAGAACAGGCCATAGTTCTCTTTATTACACTCACCCAACCCCAAGAACGTGACACACGTATTACTTTATTGTTAGATTTAATAAGGATAAACAAAGGAACAGATAATACACTCTATTCCTACATTTTTATGGTTGTCACAGGCTTTATTTACCTATATTCACTGTAAGTGATCGTATTTCATTCCCAGAATATGCTTAGGCTCAAAGAAAATAGGAAAATGAGGTGCACCTTAGCTTGGATTCAAGTTTTTCATGATCGTAAATCGTGTAGCAAGAGTAAACGTTTCGTACCACTGACAACATTTTTGAGGGTGCAAGCATACCAAGCCCCAAGTCTTCCGCCAGTTGGCACACCTGACTACACTACGATGACGAAGGAACAACAAACGACGGTCGGGTACCACCTTGGCCCATTTTGAAAAATCACACAATTTTTACCCCATTGTATTACGACCGCCGGGATCCAGAGCATGGTGTACACCACGGCTGATCTTGCAATTGGCCCTTATTTGTACGGTAAAACTGCAGTTTCGGACAATACGCCCTGTAGTTGAGCATTTTGTTTTATCCAGTGTTTTTTTTCGGTGTGATTGAATCTAATTTGACCTTCATTTCCGTCGGAAATTATCCGTTTTAGAGTTATCTCCCCCCCACCCCCTTCCCACCAACAATCTTGGGGGGGACACGGGTATTTGAGCTTTTCGGGGGGGGGGGGGATCCAAAACGAGTGATAACCGATATAAACCACCAAAGTTGGCTCGGATTTTCCGTTTTTGAGAAGTAAATAAAAACCAAAATTTGAGAATCTGCGCCAATTTTGGCACAGATTGGCTCGGATTTCAATTTTTTTATTAAGTAATGAATTCCCAAGGAAACAAAATCCGAGTGAATCCAAGTAACCTAAACGTAATCTAACCGGGGGGCTCCACCCCCGGACCCCCCCGGTCAGTAATTGTAATCAGAAACGCAGTAATTGCACTGCTTCCTCCTTTGCATGTCCTGTAACGTCCGCAGTACCACTGATGTTTATCTTTTCTAAATTTATACGGCAAATGTCTGTCCGGACATTCGACACACTTGGCAGAACACCGTGAGCACGCAAAAAATAACTAAATCGTCTCTGGAGTGGAATTTAACTATTTAATCCCAATAATTATATTCACAGCCGTCACAAGTGACCTCAACAGTAGCCATAGTGAGTCTGAATATTCAAACTCTGAGGTTTGGTGGTCCATGCCGACGTGCCTTGTTCCAATTCAAATGTGATTGGTGGAAAAAATCAGCTATTCATTATTGGTGAAGGCTGGATCACGTAATGTCAGATCACGAAACGGTCCACCTCACTGCCCCCACACCCATAGACTGGTAAAAGTATGAAAAATCGTTATATTCATTTCCGACGCTATTATTCATTTCCGATTGGTTGAAATGGGGTTAGAAATACTCCAAACAAGGAGATCTAAAGGCTGTGGATGGTTAGAACCATCGACCGTGTATTGTCCCAAACTACAGTTATACTATTTACACCAGAGTTTCGCATTTCCCATTGATCCGGGTGCAAATAGTTAAGCCATAATTTTAACCCCAGATCTCAACACTATTATCGAATATTATAAGAATTTTCCACTGACAAAACTCGGATGCAGATAACAGCTTCACTATCTCTTCAACAAACCGATAGGTTAGGTTAGGTTCTGTACCAGATATCAAAGTATACGATAATGAAGTAGATAATGTACTAGATGATATTAATTTTCACAATTTCATTGTAAACATTAATGATGAAAACATAAAGTCGGCGCAAATAACTTCTTTTTTTTTTCTACTATAATTTGAATAGTTACTCTTCTTTTTCATTTTTTTTAACGGATTTGGTAACATATGGTGCAGTATTTGGCACCCGAACTTCACTATGACACCTCGGGTACAGTTAACAGTTTCACTATCTGCACCCGACATCCTTGATGACGAGGTTCCGGTGCAAATAACCATTTCGTTATTTTCACCTGAAAGTGCCAATACCTACGGCCTTTTAATAATACCATAGTATTAATGATGATTAATGAACCAAACTAACCTCACCGAAAATATTTATCTTATATTTTAAAGTGAAAACAAAACTTAGTGACAAAAACCGTTACCCGCATCTAAACATGGCAGGCAGCAGAAGCTTGGCCTTGTCCTCCCCACACACGCATTATTTTTTTTCTTTTCACGAGGTAAGAAACCTTTTATCGTCTTTGAGAAAATGTCCTAAGTTAGTGCTAAAGGCTCTCCCACGTCGTTAAGTATTACCAATAAAACTCTAAGGATACCATGATGCAGCCTAAACTAAAGCACACCCTTTACTATCGTTATAATAATCACCATCAAAGATATACACAATCAACCCACTTTAGAAGGTTAGAATATTATTTACGTGTTTATAATGTATACAGTAAGTCGAACTTACTTTAAGTCACAATAACACATCAACAAACAACAACTGTATCTTACCTGATTCCTCAAGGCAGCGTTCACCCGGTGTCCGGCCAATTCAATTTTCAATTTCAATTGTTTATTCCTTGATAGAGGAAGCGGGATCCTAGTGCTGTCACTAGGTACCCCTGTACAATGACACCAGAATCATCTGGCAAGTGTGAAAAGTATATACAGTATAAATATTATAAAGGGGCTTACTAAAGCCTAAGGAAGGAAGGATGTTCCTTTAACACATAATCAATATTATTTACAAAATATCTGGCCAGTATTGGGAGGATCATCGTGTCTCTGTCCGGCCAATTTCCTTCATCGTTCCACCACTTAATAAACACTTCACCATTTCTATCTAACTTTTCCCAGGTGTTCTTCTGTGTGTGATCACAGTCATGGAAATTCATATCACGAACCACTGAATTAATTTGCCAATGCCATTAATAAAACCACAGACAGCGGTGAGCATCCATGCACCTCCCTAAAGGTGTAGCGACTCGCGCGGTACTGACTAATGACTACTGAAAAATGCCTTCCCTAGGGTCAAGGGAAGTAATGTTAAAATACAACCACGAACTAGACTCCTTGACCACCCATTTTTCTGGTGATACAAACCAACCAAAATTAACTTAACTTTTCCAACATACTTTTCTAAAATTTCCTGAAGATCATTACATGACGTTGTGTTATGTTACACCTACCGTCAGATAATCTGCCTTGAGAAACATTATGATCAGCCTTCTTGGTTGTAATAATATCTTAACATTGCTGATATTGCTACGCTTCGAAAGTTCTTTGATCCTATAGTTCAGTTTGTTGGAAAAGAATGATCATAAATTCGAAAATCATAGACAGACGTCCTTTTTTGTTTAGGTTAGGTTAGGTTAGTGTTAACAAATGACAACCCCGTTGGGGTTTTGTCATGGAACCCTTTTAAACTGCTTGCCGCGGACAATAAAATGGTGCCACTACTTGCCTATAATTGGGTTACTTTTGAAAAAGGAAATCGCGGCACCATTAAATTATCTTCCATCAGTTTTCATGAATGAATATTAATTTCTTTTTTTCAGGATTGGTAATAAAGGTAAGCACATGACTGCTCATTTTCTCTTCATTTATTGGCTTACAATCATCGAGTAATTTAAAATTTCGAATGAAATATCTATAGTAATTTCCTTTCCCACGCTCTCACTGAGGGGCTAAGCGGCTGGTCAGACAGACAGGTACCAGGCAGAGCCGCAGAAGTTGTTGGACAGGTAACAAGAAATAATCTTATCATTTATCAATGTTATTAAATCCAAAGCGCAAAAATATGAAATACAGTATTATTAAATAAGCATTCATTTACAGCCTATTGAATCACGTTCTTTACTGCATTTGTCAATTGTCTCGTTGAATCGTTTGATACACACACACACACACACACATACACACACACACCTGTCCATAACTATTTAGACTCCATGTGTGTTATATGTGCATATATGATTATTTTTACACATCTCCTACCTGCAGGTAAACCTGGTAGACTAGGGGGAAGCAGAAGATCATAAGGATTCTGTAGAACTCTGGGCGACTGTTGGCGACTACACACAAGGCATTCGAGAATCTTTCAAAATTTGTTCTTAATATTTTGTACTTACCCATTAGTAATGCTGACGTCGAACGAGTTTTCAGCCAGGTAAAAGTTATCAAAACTGAACTACGCAACAGCAGGGGTGGATCCAGGAATATTTAAAGGGCAGTCTTTAAAGTTGTGGGGGGGGGGGAGGACCATGTGCACTTGATATTAGGAGATAATATGAGGTTAATAGTAATTATATTTTGCTGTACAAAAAGCCAGAGTACAATACTGCATTAAAGAAAAAGTATTGGAATTTTCTGATGAAAAAGGGGGGGGTCCGGACCCCCAGGACCCCCTCTTGATCCGCCCCTGAACAGAATGGGTCAAGAACTTTTATCGGCAATATTATATACAAGAAGTACCGTAAGTTGCCACTAAGGAGATGAAGCCAAAAAATGCAGGCGTCCTAATTGTCATCCCAGTGACAGTGTGGTGGAGGCAGTACAGGACATTTTATTTTATGGTAATTGTTAGGCTCTTTGTGCACAATGCATCAGATTTGTTTTTCCCGGGTTTTATAAAACGATTAGGAGGGAAGATGTTTCCATTCGTTTTTTGTCATTTAGTTCATAAGTGTCTGACAAAAAAATATTTACTATTTTCAACAAACAAACTGGTATAAAAAGAAGGACTTTGAATTTATTTTATGTTGTGTCTTCATCTGGTAAACTGGTAAAAAACAATTTAACTTTCTTCAAAAATGTTATAAGAAAAAGTTTTCTTTGTCATATAGGAAGAGAATTCAGTGTTCATTCTTTGATTTACGTCTTTTTTTCTCTTAATATACCATGTCACTAATCCACAGAATTAAATTTAAATTCCTTATAGTGACGATAATATTATTTATTACTTGTTATAGGAGTGTGAAACAGCAGGCTATAAGAGACATAATATTTGGGCTACATCTAAGGTCTTTGCCGCGCCCCTTGAGAGCTATCCACCGCGGTTTGGAAACAATGTTTTGGCAACCCTGCAGCCTAGGTGGTCGACACAACGTCGTATTACCTGTATATATGAAAAAAATGTCCAAAACACTGTAGTCGTGGTTGTTCCCATCGTAGGGGTTTCAGAAATAATTTTAACCTTTGATCATGAGATGTTTGTAAAATAAACAACAGGAACTGTACCTGTACTGTAAGTTTTATAATATACACAACAGTAAAAATTTCGTTAGTGTATATAAACACATATTTATGTTCAGAAAACAGGATTCAAGCTGTAGTAACATCGATCTTGGGTTCTGAACCAGACCAAGAACTCAATAGTGATTTTCCACTTGCCGGGGCCAAGTTATTCACACAGTATTATGTTTATCAGTTAACAGCAACTTGTATTATGGTCTGAAAACCAAAATTCTATTTTTTGTAGCGACCTTTGGCTCAGTAGCCCCAAAATCAATAGGGAGTTTTCTCTCCCTTGGATCAATGTACCTAAGCATTATCATGTTTCTCGGACATGGAAACTCTTGTTACAGTTCGGCAGCTAAAAATGTTAAGAGAGGCAGCCATTATCAGCCCCACTGTGTGCACCATAAGAGTTAGTTAATGAACTGATCCTCGTCTACAGTAGCTGCCTGAGGTGTGCCAGGAGTAGCCTTAGTGGTAGTTGATGAAGCAAGTCCTCACACACCCTGTGGCCCTTACCCACCTGTGGCCCTCACACACCCTGTGGTCCTCACACACCCTGTGGCTCTTACACACCATGTGGCCCTTACACACCCGGTGGCCCTCACACACCCTGTGGTCCTCACACACCCTGTGGTCCTCACACACACTCTGTGGCTCTTACACACCTTGTGGTTCTCACACATACCCTGTGGCCCTTACGCACCCTGTGACCCTCACACACCCTGTGACCCTCACACACCCTGTGGCTCTTACACACCCTGTGGCCCTTATACACACACTCTGTGGCCCTCACAAAACCTGTGGCCCTTAAACACCTTGTGGCCCTCACACACCCTGTGGCCCTCACATACCCTGTGGACCTCACACACCCGGTGGCCCTCACACACCCGGGTGCCTTCACACACCCTGTGACCCTCACACACTCTGTGGCCCTTAGACACCCTGTGGCCCTCGCACACCCTATAGCCCCACGCGCTCTGTGTGGCACCTCATACACACTAACACTCATACACCCTGTGGCCCTTACACATCCTGTGTGAGG
>NW_024720217.1:0-1492 GCF_018991925.1 Homarus americanus
TTTACTGTATTGTATTTAATTTTAGAATTTCTATGTATTATTTTCGCCGTTTCGACTTACGACCTGGTCGTCGGGACGGAACCCCATTGTAAGTCGAAGAGAGACTGTATATATGTACAGCAGCCTAAAAGCAAAACTAAATACCGTATATCTCGGCCTACAAGGCGACGGGGTGTATAAGACGACCCAAAAAATTTCCATTTAAAGAGTAGGTTTTTGAGCTCTATTCGCTGTATATGACTACCCCAAATGTGATACTTACCATTGGGAACTTACTGACCCAGTACTCCTTTACCAACCATACCATTGACCAGTGCTGTTTACACATCCTTGGTTTTTTAAAATAAGGCCAATTCACTTCAAGTAATGTCATCAAATATTACCGGCTGGTGTAGTGACTCACTTAAGCGTCTGTTATTTAACTGGAACTAATGTCGGTGTTGAGTAAAATTTTTCCATTTACTTGAAATGGATTTACCGATTTATTTGTTTATTTATTTATTTATAATATACTGTAATATATTAAACATGCTGCAAGTATTTTCTTTAATTTATAAACTTGTTTCGCAACAAAGGGAGGCTACCATTATACCTGGTAGGTGAAGTTGACCTGATACATTTATGGTGATCATTAAGGACCAAACTCCGAATCAGATGACCTGACTTCGTCTTCATCATTCTCATCCTAAACTTACCACTGTCGATAGTTTCAAGAATTATCGCAGTCATTTACTGAATATTCTGTGTAAAAAAATAAATTTTAAATGAATTATTTATAGGAGATAAGTATTATGATCAGTAAGTATACCAATATGCATTACTGACCACCTCGGACACAAAGACTGCTAAAAATAGCCCTACCTCACCCCTCTTACAGCTGGTCACTTTCCCTTTCTTGTCTCGTCACTACCAAATGGCGGGAGGTGCGTGATGATAGCTGTGTTTATTACCGGGGTACAGTATATTGTTCTTTTACGGTATGCTAGACAGGTTTATAATACATTTTTATTATTTTAATATACCGGTAATCTTATTTTTAATCCGGCTTCCCAAACGTAAGTTTCAGTATAAAATAATTAGTGGTAGGACCTTGTGAGTGGTTTACCATGTTTCTATCACCACTCTTGACACGCTAAACCACAATATTTAAAAGGTAAGAATTTTATACCCGATACTTAAGACGACCCCTAATTTTGGGTTTATTTTTTTAGGTTCAAATTCCGTCTTATAGGCCGAGATATACGGTAAACACATTAATAAAGTAATAGATGACTTACATACAGTAAAATTTATATATATATATATATATATATATATATATATGTGTATATATATATATATATATATATATATATATATATATATATATATATATATATATATATATATATATATATATATATATATATATATATATATATATATATATATATATATATATATACATACACCTAGACCCCGACTTACGACGGGGTTAGGGACCCAAATCCAG
>NW_024720218.1:0-3810 GCF_018991925.1 Homarus americanus
CTAGAAGTTACGTATTGTTGCATCAGAGGTGTATCTGGGAGTGTTTGGACGTACCTGGGAGTGTCAGAGGTGTATCTGGGAGTCTCAGAGGTGAAACCAGGGAGTGTCATGGAGTTCTTGGGAGGTCAGAGGTGTTCTTGGGAGCATCAGAAGGTACCTGGGAGTGTCAGAGGTGTACCTGGGAGTGTCAGGGGTATAACTGTGAGTCTCTGGGAGGTGTAATTGGGAATGCCAGAGGTACCAGGGGGGGGTGGAGGACATGGGAGTCCTCAGTACCAGGAGTATCAGAGGTGTACCTGGGAACACGGGAGGTGTACCTGGGCACACGTGGAGGTGTACCTGGGAGTGTCTGAGGCACGGAGAGTGTCAGTGGCACCTGGGAGGTTAGACGTATCAGGAGTGACAGAGGAGTACCTATAGTGTTTAGAGGTACCTGGGAGTGTCAGAGGTGTACCTGGGAGGTGCCAAGGGTGTAACAGGGAATGTCAGTGAGTACCTGGCAGCATTGGAGGTGTACCTGGGAGTGCCAGAGGTGTACCTGGGAGCATCAGAGGCGTACCTGGAGTGTCAGAGGCGTACCTGGGAGTGTCAGGGGTGTAACTGGAAGTCTCGGGAGGTGTAACTGGGAATGTCAGAGGTGTACCAGGGAGTGTCAGTGGAGCACCTGGGAGTGTCCCAAAGGTGTACCTGGGACATCAGAGGTATAACTGGGAATACGGAGGCCTGGAACACGGGAGGTGTAGCCTGGGAGGCCAGAGGTACCTAGTAGTGTCAGAGGTGTACCAGGGAGTGTCAGAGGAGTACCTAGGGGTATCAGAGGTGTACCTGGGAGTGTCAGAGGTGTACCTAGGAGTATCGGAGGTTTACCTGGACGTGTCAGAGTTGTACCTGGGAGTGTCGGAGGCGGACCTGGGAGTGTCAGAGGTGTACCTGGGAGTATCAGAGGTGTACCTGGGAGTTTCAGTGGTGTACCTGGGAATGTCATAGGTATACCAGGGAGTGTCAGTGAAGTAACTGGGAGTCTCAAAGGTGTACCTGGGAGTATCGGAGGTGTACCTGGGAATATCGGAGGTGTACCTGGGAATATCGGAGGTGTACCAGGGAGTGTCAGAGGTGTGCCTGGACATCTCAGAGGTGAAACAGGGAGTGTCAGAGGAGTACCTGGGAGTGTCAGAGGTGTACCTGGGAGTATCGGAGGTGTACCTGGGAGTATCGGAGGTGTACCTGGAAGTGTCAGAGGTGTACCTGGGAGTGTCAGAGGTGTACTTGGGAGTGTCAGGGGTGTAATTGGGAGTCTCGGAGGTGTAACTGGGAATGTCAGAGGTGTACCAGGGAGCGTCAGTCGAGTACCTGTGAGTCTCAAAGGTGTACGTGGGAGTATCCGAGTTGTACCTGGGAATATCGGAGGTGTACCTGGGAAAATCGGAGGTGTACCTGGGAATGTCAGAGGTGTACCTGGGAGTGTCGGAGGTGTACCTGGGAGTGTCGCAGGAGTACCTGGGATTGTCAGAGGTGTACCTTGCAGTGTCAGAGGTGTACCTGGGAGTGTCAGAGATGTACCTGGGAGCAGTTGGGGAGGTGTATCTGGGAGTGTCGGACGTGTACCTGGGAGTGTCAGAGGTGTATCTGGGAGTCTCAGAGGTGAACCAGGGAGTGTCAGTGGAGTACCTGGGAGTGTCAGAGGTATTCCTGGGAGTATGAGAGGTATACCTGGGAGTGTCAGAGGTGTACCTGGGAGTGTCAAGGGCATAACTGGGAGTCTCGGAGGTGTAACTGGGAATGTCAGAGGTGTAACAGGGAGTGTCAGTGCAGGACCTGGGAGTCTCTAAGGTGTACCTGGGAGTATCAGAGGTGTACCTGGGAATATCGGAGGTGTACCTGGGCATATCGGAGGTGTTCCTGGGAGTGTCGGAGGTGTACCTGGGAGTGTCGGAGGTGTACCTGGCAGTGTCTGAGGTGCACCTGGCAGTGTCTGAGGTGTACTTGGCAGTGTCAGCGGTGTACCTTGGAGTGACAGCGGCGTACCTGGGAGTTTTAGACGTGTATCAGGGAGTGACAGAGGAGTACCTAGTAGTGTTAGAGGTGTACCTGGGAGTGTCAGAGGTGTACCTGGGAGTGTCAGGGATGTACCTGGGAGTGTCAGAGGTGTACCTGGGAGTGTCAGTGGAGTACCTGGGAGTTCTGGGGCAGGCCTGAGTATTTGAGGTACAATTGGGAACCTGGAGGCCTGGGAGACGGGAGGTGTGGCCTGGGAATGCTGGCAGGTGTACCTGGGAGTTTAGAGGTTTGGGAGTGTTGGCAGGGATTAAGCCGGGGAGGTGTACCTGGTGCAGGTTGGGGCGGCACCTGGGTGTGTTAGAGGTGTATCAGGGAGTGTCAGAGGAGTACCTGGGAGTGTCAGAGGTGTACCTGGGAGTGTCAGAGATGTACCTGGGAGTGTCAGAGGTGCACCTGGGAGAGTCAGAGGTGTACCTGGGAGTGTCAGAGATGTACCTGGGAGTGTCAGAGGTGTATCTGGGAGTGTCGGACGTGTACCTGGGAGTGTCAGAAGTGTACCAGAGAATATGAGTGGAGTACCTGGGATTATCAGAGGTGTACCTGGCAGTGTCAGAGGTGTACCTGGGAGTGTCATAGGAGTACCAACGAGTGTCAGAGGAATACCTAGGAGTGTCAGAGGTGTACCTGGGAGTGTCAAAGGTGTACCTGGGAGTATCGGAGGTGTACTTGGGAGTATCGGAGGTGTACCTGGGAGTGTCAGAGGTATACCTCAGAGTATCAGAGGTATACCTGGGAATGTCAGAGGTGTACCAGGGGGTGTCAGTGGAGTACCGGGGAGTCTCAAAGGTGTACCTGGGAGTATCAGAGGTGTACCTGGGAATATCGGAGGTGTACCTGGGAATATCGGAGGTGTACCTGGGTGTGTCAGAGGTGTACCTGGGAGTGTCGGAGGTGTACCTGGCGGTGTCTGAGGTGTGCCTGGCAGTGTCTGACGGTGTACCTGGCAGTGTCAGCGGTGTACCTGGGAGTGTCAGCGGTGTACGTGGGAGTGTTAGACGTGTATCAGGGAGTGACAGAGGATTTCCTAGTAGCGCTAGAGGTGTAACTGGGAGTGTGAGAAGTGTACCTGGGAGTGTCTGGGGTGTACCTGTGAATATCGGAGGTGTACCTGGGAATATCGGAGGTGTACCTGGATGTGTCAGAGGTGTACCTGGGAGTGTCGGAGGTGCACCTGGCAGTGTCTGAGGTGTGACTGGCAGTGTCTGACGGTGTACCTGGCAGTGTCAGCGGTGTATCTGGGAGTATCAGCGGTGTACCTGGGAGTGTTAGACATGTATCAGGGAGTGACAGAGGAGTTCCTAGTAGTGTTTGAGGTGTAACTGGGAGTGTGAGGAGGCATACCAGGAGTAAGGCCTGAGGTACATGGGAGTGTCAGAGGTGTGCCTGGGAGTGTCAGAGGTGTACTTGGGAGGTCAGAGGTGTACCTGGGAGTGTCGGAGGTGTACCTGGGAGGTCACAGAGTACCTGGGATTGTCAGAGGTGTACCTGGCAGTGTCAGAGGTGTACCTGGGAGGGCAGAGGTGTACCTGGGAGTGTCAGAGGTGTATCTGGGAGTGTCGGACGGTACCTGGGAGTGTCAGAGGTGTACCAGGGAAGGTGAGCACGGGAGGTCAAGGTGTACCTGAGGTCAGAGGTACCTGGGAGGCCAGAGGTACCTGGGAGTGTCAGAGGTGTACCTGGGGTGTCGGAGGCGACCTGGGAGGTGGGAGGTGACTGAGTATCAGAGGTGTACTGGGAGTGTGAGAGGTGTAC
>NW_024720219.1:0-20304 GCF_018991925.1 Homarus americanus
TAGAAGTTACGTACATGGAACGCCCTCTGGGCCAATACCACACATCGCTAAGAGCAGTCCTAGACTCTGCTATATTACACACAAAGCCTGTTCAACGAGCTTATGGCGCCATGAACCTCTAATGGGGACCACCCGTGCCGCTTAGGTGATCAGACCAACGTTTTACTAAATGCGGCTTCGAAACAATAAGGATCCATATATATTTCATTAGCCCAATAAAGCACGCGGACTTCTACATATAATCAACACCTCACCCCACCAGGGTTCAAACCCACGATCTTATAATTGTGACCGGGGTGTGCTACCTCTGGGCCACCACGACAATAAAAGCAGTTCTAGACTCTACTATATTTCACACAAAGCCTGTTCAACGAGCTTATGGCGCTATGAACCACTATAGGGGACCACCCGTGCCGCTTAGGTGATCAGAGCAACGTTTAACCAAATGCGGCTTCGAAACCCGAGGATCCATAAATATTTCATTAGCCCAATAAAGCACGCAGACTTCTACATATAATCAAAGCCTCACCCCACCAGGATTTGAAGCCACGATCTTATAATTGTGACCGGGGAACGCTACCTCTGGGCCACCAGGACAAGAAAAGCAGTCCTAGACTCTACTATATTTCACACAAAGCCTGTTCAACGACCTTATGGCGCCATGAACCTCTAATGGGGACCACCAGTGCCGCTTAGGTGATCAGAGCAACGTTTTACCAAATCCGGTTTCGAAACACGAGGATCCATATATATTTCATTAGCCCAATAAAGCACGTGGACTTTTACATATAATCAACACCTCACCCTACCAGGATTTGAACCCACGATCTTATAATTGTGACCAGGAAACGCTACCTCTGGGCCACTAGGACAATAAAAGCAGTCCTAGACTCTGCTTTATTTCACACAAAGCCTGTTCAACGACCTTATGGCACCATGAACCTCTAATGGGGACCACCCGTGCCGCTTAGGTGATCAGGGCAACGTTTTACCAAATCTGGCTTCGAAACACGAGGATCCATGTATATTTCATTAGCCCAATAAAGCATGCGGACTTCTACATATAATCAACACCTCACCCCACCAGGATTCGAACCCACGATCTTCTAATTATGACCGGGGAACGCTACCTCTGGCTCACCAGGAGACTAAAAGCATTCCTAGACTCTCCTATATTTCACACAAAGCCTGTTCAACGAGCTTATGGCGCCGTGAACCTCTAATGGGGACCACCCGTGCCGCTTAGGTAATCAGAGCAACGTTTTACCAAATGCGGCTTCGAAACCCGAGGATCCATATATTTTTCATTAGCCCAATAAAGCACGCAGACTTCTACATATAATCAACACCTCACCCCACCAGCATTTGAACCCACGATCTTATAATTGTGACCGGGGAATGCTACCTCTGGGCCACCAGGACAATAAAAGCAGTCCTAGACTCTGCTATGTTTCACACAAAGCCTGTTCAACGAGCTTATGGCGCCGTGAACCTCTAATGGGGACCACCTGCAAGTTGCTTTTAGTACGTGACCAAGCCTACCTAAATGCTTCCTAAACAAGAAGGATCCATATAGTTTCATTAGCCCAATAAAGCACGGACTTCTACATTTAATCAACACTCTCAATTTCACTAGGATTTGAACCCACGATCTTTATAATTGTGACCGGGGAACGCTACCTTCTGGGCCACCAGACACAAAAGCAGTCCTAGACCTCTGCTATATTTCATTATTAAAGTTTGTTCAACGAGCTTATGGCGCTGCGGAACCTCTGATGGGGACCACCCATGCCGCTTTATAGGGTGATCGATAACGTTTTTTTACCAAAATGCGTTTTCGAAGCACGAGGATCCATATATATTTCTATTAGCCCAATAAAGCACGCCGGGATTCTTCATATAATCAACACCTCACCCTTACTCAGGATTCGGAACCCACGATCTTCTACTCATGACCGAACGCACTCTGGCTCACCAGGAGACTAAAAGCATTCCTTGTGATTCTCCTATATTTCTACACAAAGCCTGTTCAACGAGCTTTATGGCGCCGAACCCTAATGGGGACCACCGGTACGCTAGGTGATCAGAGCAACGCTTTTTACCAAAATGCGCCGAAACCCGAGGATTCATATATATTTTTCTATTAGCCCAATAAACCACGCAGGACTTCAGCATATAATACCACCCCACCAGCATTTGAACCCACGATCTGAGCACTGTGACTGGGGAATGCTACCTCTAAATAATTAGACAATAAGCAGTCCTAGACTTGCTATGTTTCACACAAAGCCTGTTCAACGAGCTTACAGGCGGCGCCGTGAACTCCTAATGGGGACCTCACTAGTGCCGCTTAGGTAGATCAGAGCGCCAACGCCATCAAATGCTTCAAACATGAGGATCCATATGTATTTAAGCCCACAAAGCACGCTGACTTCACATATAATCACCTCACCCCACCAGGATTTGAACTCCACGATCTTATAATTGCGACCGGGGAATGCTACCTCTGGGGCTGCCACCAGGACACCAAAAGCAGTCCTAGATCATTAGAGTATTTCATTAAAGATCAAGGTTCAACGAGCTTTGCGCCGTGAACTCTCTAATGGGGACCACCGTGCCACTTAGGGTGATCGACAATGCTACTAAATGTAGTCAAACACGAGGATCCATATATATTTCTATAAGCCCACTACATCGCCGGATTCTTCATATAATCAACACCAATTCACCAGGATTCGAACCCACGATCTTCTAATTGCGACTGGGGAACGCTACTCTGTCAATGGTGACAATAAAAGCAGTCCTAGACTTGCTATATTTCACAAAGCCTGTTCAACGAGCTATGGCGCCGTGAAACTTATAATGGGGACCACAATTCGTGTTGCTTAAGGATCAGGGCAACGCTTTTTACTCAAATCTGGTTTTGAAACACGAGGATCCATATATATTTCATTAACCCAATAAAGCACGCGATTTCTGCGTTATATAATCAACACTCTCACCCCACCAGGATTTGAACCCAACAATCTTATAATTGTGACCGGGGGATTTAACTCTGGGGCCACCAGGACAATAAAAAGCAGTCCTAGACTCTGCTATATTTCACACATAGCCTGTTCAACGAGCTTATATGCCGTGAACTTAATGGCACCATACCTGTGCTGCTTAGGTGATCAGACCAACATTTACCAAATATACCAAAACCCACAGGATCCATATATATTTTCTTATTAGCTCAATAAAGCACGTAGGACTTTCATATAATCAACACCTCAATTCTGCACCACAGCATTTGAACCTCAGGATCTTAATTGTGACTGGGGAATGCTACCTCTGGGCCACTAGGACAATAAAAGTAGTCCCAGGACTCTCAAGAGTGTTTCATACAAAGCCTGTTCAACGAGCTTATGGCGTCGTGAACTCTAATGGGGACCACCTGCGGCTGCTTAGGTGATTCAGAGCAACGCTTTTGACAAATGCGGCTTCAAACATGAGATCCATATATATTTCATTAGCCCAATAAAGCACGGATCTCTCACATACATAATCAACACTCACCCCACCAGAAAGGATTTGAACCACGATCTTATATAATTCAGACCGAATGCTACCTCTGGGCCACCAGCACACCAAAATCAGTCCTAGACTCCTGCTATATTTCACACAAAGACTCAACGAGCCCTTACGCCATGAACTCTAATGGGGACCACCCGTGCTACTTAATTGCATCAACAAATTAAAGCTTCGAAACACGAGATCCATATATTTCATTAGCCCACCAAACGCCGACTTCTTCATAATCAACACCTCACTACACAGTATTAGAACCCACGATTCTAATCATGAACTGGGAACGCTACCTCTGGCCCACAAGACACTAAAAGCATCCCAGACTCATATTTCACACAAAGCCTATTCAACGATCATGGCACCGTGAACTCCTAATGGGGAACACCCGCGCCTTAATCAGAGCAACGTTTTACCAAAATGCGGCTTCGAAACAAAGGATCCATAAATATTTCATTAGCCAATAAAGCACGCAGACTTCTACATATAACACCCCCCCACCAGCATTTGAACCCACCATCTTATAATTCGTGACCGGGAACGCTACCTCTGGGCCACCAGGACAATAAAAAGCACTCCTAGACTCTGCTAAGTACACAAAGACTGTTCAACGAGCTTATGGCGCCAAGTAACCTCCTAATGGGGAACCCACACCTTGCCAGGTGATCAGAGCAACGTTTACCAAATCAAGCTTCGAAACAAGAGATCCATATATATTTATTACCCAATAAAGTTAACGCGGACCAAATATAATCAACACTCACTCCCACCAGGATTCAAAACCACGATCACATAATTGCGACCGGGAACGCTACCTCTAAATACAAGGACAATAAAAGCATTCCTAGACTCTACTATATCCACAAAAGACTGTTCAACACCTTAGCGACATGAACCTCCAATGGTAAACACCCATGCAGCAGGTGATCATAAACATTTTACCAACACGGCTTTAAAACACGAAGATCCATATATTTCATTAGCCCAATAAACATCACTCGGACTTCATATAATCAACAACACCTCACCCACCAGGATTCAAACCCACGATCTTATAATTGTGACCTGGGAACTACCTCTGGGCCACACAGGACAAATAAAAGCAGTCCGACTCTACTATATTTCACACAAAGCCTGTTCAACTACCTTATGGCACCAGAACCTCTAATGGGGACCAACCCATAAGCGCCCAGGGTGATCAGAGCAACGTTTTACCAAATTCAAAAAACAAACAGGATCCAATTATATTTCATTAACCCAATAAAGCAGTGACTTCACATATAATCAACACTCACCCCCACCAGGATTCAAACCCACGATCTTATAATTGTGACCGAACGCAATACTGGCCCACAAGGACAATAAAAGCATTCCTAGACTCTACTATATTTCACACAAAAGCTCGTTCAACGACCTTATAGCGCCATGAACCTCTAATGGAATCACCACCTCGCCGCTTAAGGATCAGAGCAACATTTTACCAAATCGGCCAAACACGAGGATCCATATTTTCATTAACCCAATAAATCACTCGGACTTCTACATATAATCAACACCTCACCCCACACAGGATTCAAACCCACAATCATATACCAGACCGGTATGCCAACTCTAAACACCAGACAAAATAAAGCAGTCCTAGACTCTACTATATTTACACACAAACCCTGTTCAACGACCTTATGGCGCCATGAAACTCTATCAGGGACCACCTGCGCTTAGGGTGATCAGAGCAAGATTTTACCAAATCTGCTTCAAAACGACAAGGATCCATGTATATTTCATTAGCCCAATAAAGCACGTGGACACCTACATATAATCAATAACTCACCCCACCAGGATTTGAACCCACGATCTTATAACTGTGACCGAGAACGCCACCTCTGGGCAACCAGGACAAAAGCTGTCCCAGACTCTGCTATATTTCACACAAAGACTGTTCAACGAGCTTTTGGCGCGTGAACCTCTATCGGGGACCACCCGTGCCGCAAAAGAAGATCAGAGCAACGGCCACCAAATGCTACCAAACACGAGGATCCATATTTCATTAACCCAATAAAGCACACGGACTTCTACATATAATCAACACCTCACCCTACCAGGATTCAAACCCACGATCTTATAATTGTGACCGGGAATGCTACCTTCTGAACCACCAGGACAATAAAAAGTAGTCCTAGACTCTACTATATTTCAAATAAAAGCCTGTTCAACGACCTTATGGTGCCGAACCTCTTAATGGGGACCACCAATGCCACTTAGGTGATCAGGGCAACTTTACCAAATGAAGCTTGAAACACGAGGATCCATGTATATTTCATTAGCCAATATTAGACCATTAAAGCACGCTGATTCTCATATAATCAACACCTCACCACTGTGATTTGAAACCCACAATCTTATAATTGTAACCGGGAGACGCTACCTTCTGGGCCACCAGAAACTAAAAGCATTCCTAGACTCCTGCTATATTTCACACAAAGCCTGTTCAACTAGCCATGGCGTCGCGGAACTCTAATGGGGACCACCTGCGGCCGCCAGGTGATCAGAGCAACGTTTTACCAAATGTGGCTTCAAGCATTCGCGGGATCCATATATATTTTCATTAGACCATTAAAGCACGCGACTTCTACATATAATCAACACCTCACCCCCACCAGATTTGAACCCACAATCTTATAATTATGACCGGGGACGCCACCTCTGGGCCACCAGGACAATAAAGCAGTCCTAGACTCAGCTATATTTCACACAAAGCTTGTTCAACGAGCTTATGGCGTCATGGAATTTAATGGGGACCACCCATGCCGCTTAGGTGATCAGAGCAACGCTACTCAAATGCAAGCCAAACACGAGATCCATATATATTTCATTCGGCCTAACAAAGCACGCGACTTCTTCATATAATCAACACTCTCAATTCTACTGGTGATTCGGAACCCACGATCTTCTAATTCAGACCGGGAACGCCACTCTTCAGCCCACCAGGACACTAAAAGCATTCCTAGACTCTGCTTATATTTCATACAAAGCATGTTCAACGAAGCTTATGGCGCCGTGAACTCTAATGGGGACCACCCGTAGCCATTAGGGTGATCAGAGCAACGTTTTACCAAATGCGGCTTCGAAAACCCGAGGATCCATATTTTCTATTAGCCCAATAAAGCACGAGACTTCTCATATATAATCATCCCCTCACCCCACCAGGATTTGAACCCACGATCTTATAATTGTGACCGGGGAATGCTACCTTCTGGGCCACCAGGACAATAAAAGCAGTCCTAGACTTCTGCTATATTTCACACAAAGCCTGTTCCGAACGAAAGCTTATGGCGTCATGGAACCTCTAATGGGGACCACCTGCCGCTTAGGGTGATCAGAGCAACGCTAACCAAATGCGGCTTCGAACATGAGGATCCATATATTTGATTAGCCCAATAAAGCACGAGGATCTACATATAATCAACACCTCACCCCACCAGGGATTTGAACCTACTATCTTATAATTGTGACCGAATGCTAATTCTCTGGGCCACCAGGACACTAAAAGCAGTCTCAGACTCTGCTATATTTCACACAAAGACTGTTCAACGAAGCTTTACGCCAGAACCTCTAATGGGGACCAATTTATTAGGTGATCAGAGCAACGTTTTACCAAATGCAATAAACACGGGATCCATATATATTTACAGCCAATAAAGCACGCTTGACTTCTACATTTAATCAACACTCACCCCACCAGGATTTGAACCCACGATCTTATAATTGACCGGGAACGCTACCTCTGGGCCACTCAGACAATAAAAGCAGTCCTAGACTTGCTATATACAGAGCCAGTTCAACGCAGCTTATACCGTGAACTCTAATGGGGACCACCCGCCGCTTTTAGGGCATTCTGAGAGCAACGTTTTACCAATGCAGCTTCGAAACACGAGATCCATATATATTTACAGCCCAATAAAGCACGCGGACTTCTTCATATAATCAACACTCACCCCACCAGATTCGAACCCACGATCTTCTAATTCAGACCGGGGAACGCCACTTGGGCCACCAGGACACTAAAAGCATTCCTAGACTCTGCTATATTTCACACAAAGCCTGTTCAACGAGCTTATGGCGCCGTGAACTCTCTAATGGGGACCACCAGCCAAGAAGATCAGAGCAAACATTTTACCAAATGCGCTTCGAAACCCGAGGATCCATGTATATTCTATTAGCCCAATAAAGCACGCTGGATTCTACATTTAATCAACACCTCACCCCACCAGGATTTGAACCCACTCTATCTATAATTGTGGTCGGGGAACGCTACCTCTAATACCAGGAAAAATAAAAGCAGTCCTAGACTTCTGCATGAGTTTCACACAGCTCGTTCAACGAGCTTATGGCGCCAGAACCTCTAATGGGACCACCCATGCCGCTTTTAGGTGATCAGAGTAACGTTTTACCAAATGCGTTTTCGAAACACGAGGATCCATATATATTTTATTAAATTCAATAAAGCACGCGATCTCTCTACATTTAATCAACACTCACACCACCAGGATTTGAACCACAATCTATAATTGTGACTGGAGGACGCCACCTCTGGGCCAACAGGAGACGCAATAAAAGCAGTCCTAGACTCTGCTATATTTCACACAAAGCCTGGGTTCAAAGAGCTTATGGCGCCGTGAACCTCTAATAAATTCACCTGTGCTGCTTAGGTGATCGTGACCAACATTTTACCAAATGCGGCTTCGAAACAAAGAAGGATCCATATATATTTCATTAGCCCAATAAAGTTAATGCGGACTTACATTTAATCAACACTCACCCCACCTTGATTCAACCCACGATCTTCTAATTGTGACCGGGAACGCTACCTCTGGCCCACCAGACACTCTGCTAAAGTATTCCTAGATTCGCTATATTTCACACAAAGCCTGTTCAACGAGCTTACGGCGCCGAACCTCTAATGGGGATCCCCGTACGCTTTTAGGTGATCAGAGCAACGCTTTACCAAATGTGGGCTTCAAACCCGAGGATCGATATATATTTCATTAGACCATTAAAGCATGCGGACTTACATATAATCAACACCAAACCCACCAGGATTGAACCCCACAATCTTATAATTGTGATCGGGGACGCTACTCTGGGCCACCAGACAATAAAAACAGTCCTAGACTCTGCTATATTTCACACAAAGCCTGTTCAACGAAAGCATATGGCGCCATGAACCTCTAATGGGGACCACCTGTGCCGCTTAGGTATCAGACCAACATTTTTACCAAATGCGGCTTCGAAACAAGAAGGATCCATATATATTTCATTAGCCCAACAAAGCACGCCGGACTTCTACATTTTAATCAACACTCACCCCCACCAGGGTTTGAACCCACGATCTTATAATTGCACCGGGGAATTATACCTCTGGGCCACTAGACAATAAAAGCAGTCCTAGACTTGCTATATTTAATCAACACCTCACCCCACCAGGATTTCAACCCACCACCATATAATTGTGACCGGGAACGCATAACTACTAGGACAATAAAAGCAGTCCTAGACTCTACTATATTTCACACAATGCCTGTTCAACGAGCTTATGGCGCCAGGAACCACTATAGGGGACCAACGCAAGCCGCATAGGTGATCAGAGTAACGTTTAACCAAATTCAGCTTCGAAACCCGAGGATCCATATATTTCATTAGCCCAATAAAGCACGCGAACTTCTACATATAATCAACACCTCACCCCACCAGGATTTAAACCAAAGATCTTATAATTGTGACCGGGGAACGCTAATTCTGGGCCACCAGGACAATAAAAGCAGTCCTAGACTCTACTATATTTCACACAATGCCTGTTCAACGAGCTTATGGCGCTGTGAACCACTATAGGGACCACCCGCAGCCAGAGGTGATCAGAGCAACGTTTTAACCAAATGCGGCTTCAAACCCGAGGATCCATATATATTTTCATTAGCCCAATAGCACGAGACTTCTACATATAATCAACGCTCACCCCACCAGGATCTAGCCACGATCTTATAATTGTACCGGGGACGCTACCCTGGGCCACCAGGACAATAAAAGCAATCCTAGACTCTACTATATTTCACTAATAAAGACCGTTCAACGAGCTATGACGCTGTGAACCACTATAGGGGACCACCCAAAACCGCTTAGGTGATCAGAGCAACGTTTAACCAAATGCGGCTTCAAAACCCAAGATCCATATATATTCCATTAGCCTAAAAGCAAACAGACTTCACATACAATCAACGCCACCCCACCAGGTGATTTGAAGCCACTATCTATAACTCAGACCGGGAAATGCAACCTCTAGCAACCAGACAATACAAGCAGTCCTAGACTCCTATACACACAAAGCCTGTTCAACGAGCTTATGCACGCCGTGAACCTCTATCAGAGAATCCATTATACCAATAAAGCACGCTGACCTCTACATATAATCAACACCTCACCCCACCAGATTTAAACCCAAGACTATGCACTGTGACCGGGAACGCCACTTGGGCCACCAGGAAAAAAAGCAGTCCAGACTCTGCTATATTTCACACAAAGCCTGTCTAAATCTAGGCGCCATGAACTCAATGTAAACCACTCAGCCGCTAGGATCAGAGCAACGTTTTACCAAATCCGGCTTGGAAACACGAGGATCCATATATATTTCATTAGCCCAATAAAGCACGCGGACTTCTACATATAATCACCACCTCACCCCAACAGGATATGAACCCACGATCTTATAATTGTGACCGGAGAATGCTACCTCTGGGCCACCAGGACAATAAAAGCAGTCCTAGACTCTGTTATATTTCGCGCAAAGCCTGTTCAACGAGCTTATGGCGCCGTGAACCTCTACTGGGGACCACCAGTGCCGCTTAGGTGTTCAGAGCAACGTTTTACCAAATACGGCTTCGAAACACGAGGATCCATATATATTTCAATTGCCCAATAAAGCATGCGGATTTCTACATATAATCAACACCTCACCCCACCAGAATTCAAACCCACGATCTTATAATTGTGACCGGGTTATGCTACCTCTGGGCCACCAGGACAATAAAAGCAGTTCTAGACTCTACTATATTTCACACAAAGCCTGTTCAACGACCTTATGGCGCCATGAACCTCTAATGGGGACCATCTGTGCCGCTTAGGTGATCAGAGCAACGTTTTACCAAATGCGGCTTCGAAACACGAGGATCCATATATATTTCATTAGCCCAATAAAGCACGCGGACTTCTACATATAATCAACGCCGCACCCCACCAGGATTCGAAGCCACGATCTTATAATTGTGACCGGGGAACGCTACCTCTGGGCCAACAGGACAATAAAAGCATTCGTAGACTCTACTATACTTCACACAAAGCCTGTTCAACGACCTTATGGCGCCATGAACCTCTAATGGGGACCACCCGTGCTGCTTAGGTGATCAGAGCAACGCTTTACCAAATGCGGCTTCAAAACACGAGGATCCATATATATTTCATTAGCCCAATAATGCACGCGGACTTCTACATATAATCAACGCCTCACCCCACCAGGATTTGAAGCCGATCTTCTAATTGTGACCGGGGAACGCTACCTCTGGGCCACCAGGACAATAAAAGCAGTCCTAGACTCTCCTATATTTCACACAAAGCCTGTTAAACGAGCTTATAGCGCTGTGAACCACTATAGGGGACCACCCGTGCCGCTTAGGTGATCAGAGCGACGCTTTACCAAATGCGGTTTCGAAACACGAGGATCCATATATATTTCATTAGCCCAATAATGCACGCGGACTTCTACATATAATCAACGCCTCACCCCACCAGGATTCGAACCCATGATCTTCTAATTGTGACCGGGGAACGCTACCTCTGGGCCACCAGGACAATAAAAGCAGTCCTAGACTCTGCTATATTTCACACAAAGCCTGTTCAACGAGCTTATGGCGCTGTGAACCTCTAATGGGGACCATCCGTGCCACTTAGGTGATCAGAGCAACGTTTTACCAAATCCGGCTTCGAAACACAAGGATCCATATATATTTCATTAGCCCAATAGAGCACGCGGACGTCTACATATAATCAACACCTCACTCCACCAGGATTCGAACCCACGATCTTATAATTGTGACCGAGGAACGCTACCTATGGGCCACCAGGACACTATAAGCAGTCCTAGACTCTACTATATTTCACACAAAGCCTGTTCAACGACCTTATGGCGCCATGAACCTCTAATGGGGACCACCGTACCGCTTAGGTGATCAGAGCAAGGTTTACCAAATCCGGCTTGGAAACACGAGGATCCATATATATTTCATTAGCCCAATAAAGCACGCAGACTTCTACATATAATCAACGCCTCACCCCACCAGGATTTGAAGCCACGATCTTATAATTGTGACCGGGGAACGCTACCTCTGGGCCACCAGGACAATAAAAGCAGTCCTAGACTCTGCTATATTTCAAACAAAGCCTGTTCAACGAGCTTATGGCGCCGTGAACCTCTCATTGGGACCACCCGTGCCGCTTAGGTGATCAGAGCAACGTTTTACCAAATGCGGCTTCGAAATACGAGGATCCATATATATTTCATTAGCCCAATAAAGCACGCGGACTTCTACATATAATCAACACCTCACCCCACCAGGATTTAAACCCACGATCTTATAATTGTGACCGAGGAATGCTACCTATGGGTCATGAGGACACTATAAGCAGTCCTAGACTCTGTTATATTTCACACAAAGCCTGTTCAATGAGCTTATGGCACCGTGAACCACAATAGGGGACCACCCTTGCCGCTTAGGTGATAAGAGCAACGTGTTACCAAATCCGGCTCGGAAACACGAGGATCCATATATATTTCATTAGCCCAATAAATCACTTCCGGACTTCTGCCATAATCAACACCTCACCCTACCAGGATTCAAACCCACGATCTTATAATTGTGACCGCATGCTACCCTCTGGGCCACCAGGACACTAAAAGCAGTCCCAGACTCTGCCATATTTCAAAATCCTGTTCAACGCGAGCCATGGCGCAGTTAACCTCTAATGTAAAATTCACCCGCACGCTTAGGTGATCAGAGCAACATTTACCAAATGCGCTTAAAACACGAGGATCCATATATTTCATTTGCTCTATAAAACGCGGACTTCCATACCAACACTCACCCACCACAGGATTCAAACCCACAATCCATAATTGTGACCGGGGAACGCTACTCAAATACCAGTACAAAAGCAGTCCTAGACTCTACTATATTTCACCTATTAAACGAGCTATGGCGCCATGAAATCAATATAGGGGACCCACCCAGTAGGTGATCAGAGCACGCTAACCAAATGCGCTCAAACACTATGATCCATACATATACTTCATTAGCCCAATAAAAACACGAGACTCTACACATAATCAACGCCTCACCCACCAGGATTTGGAGACTATCTATAATCGTGACCGACGTATCAGCCAACAGACAACAAAAGCAATCCTAGACTTACTATATTTCAACAAAAGCCCAGTTCAACCTAACCATAGCCGCGAAATACTATAGGACCAACCTACGCTTAGGTGATCAGAGCAACGCTAACTAAATGCGTCAAAACACGAGATCCATATATATTCATTATCCAAAGCACCCAGATTAACATAATCAACACCACCCCCACCAGATCTGAACCTACGACTTATAATTGTGACCGGGAACGCCACTCTGGGCACCAGGACAATAAAAGCAACCCAGACTTATATTTCACAAAAAGCCTTTTCAACAGCCATGCCGTCGAACTTAATGACCACCTGCACACTTATGGATCAGAGCAACGTTTTACCAAATGCGTTCTAAACAAGAGAATCCATATATATTCTATTAGCCCAATAAAGCACGGACTTCATATAAACAACACACCTCACCCCACCAGGATTTAAACCCAAGATCTTATAATCATGACTCAGAACGCTACCTCTGGGGCCACCAGGAAAAAAGAACTCAGACTCCATATATTTCAAACAAAGCCCGTTCAACGAGCTTATGGCGCTGCAGAACCTCTAATGTACCACCACGCTCATAGGTGATCAGACAACGTTTTAACAAACACAACAAAACACTAGGATCCATATATATTCTATTAGCCCAACAAAGCGCGACTTCATACATAATCAACACCCCACCCCACCCAGGATTCAAACCCAAGACTTATAGTAACGGGACTACATACCCCCAATTAGGACAATAAAAGCAGTCCTAGACTCAGCTATATTTCACACAAAGCTTGTTTAACGAGCTTATGGCGCCGTGAACCTCTAATGGGGACCACCCATGCCGCTTAGGTGATCAGAGCAACGTTTTACCAAATGCGGCTTCGAAACACGAGGATCCATATATATTTCATTAGCCCAATAAAGCACGAGGACTTCAACATATTATCAACACCTCACCCCACCAGGATTTGAACCCACGAACTTATAATTGTGACTGGTGAACGCTACCTGTGGTCCACCAGGACAATAAAAGCAGTCCTAGACTCTGCTATATTTCACACAAAGCCTGTTTAACGAGCTTATGGCGCCGTGAACCTCTAATGGGGACCACCCATGCCGCTTAGGTGATCAGAGCAACGTTTTACCAAATGTGGCTTCGAAACACGAGGATCCATATATATTTCATTAGCCCAATAAAGCACGAGGATTTCTACATATAATCAACACCTCACCCCACCAGGATTTGAACCCACGATCTTATAATTGTGACCGGGGAACGCTAACTCTGGGCCACCAGGACAATAAAAGCACTCCTATACTCTGCTATATTTCACACAAAGCCTGTTCAACGAGATTATGGAGCTGTGAACCACTATAGGGAACCACCCGTGTCGCTTAGGTGATCAGAGCAATGTTTTACCAAATCCTGCCTGGAAACACGAGGATCCATATATATTTCATTCCCAATAAAGCACGCGGACTTCTACATATAATCAACACCTCACCCCACCAGGATTCAAACCCATGATCTTATAATTGTGACCGGGGTGTGCTACCTCTGGGCCACCAGGACAATAAAAGCAGTCCTAGACTCTACTATATATCAAACAAAGCCTGTTCAACGACCTTATGGCGCCATGAACCTCTAATAGGGACCACCCGTGCCGCTTAGCTAATCAGAGCAACGTTTTACCAAATCCGGCTTGGAAACACGAGGATCCATATATATTTCATTAGCCCACTAAAGCACGCGGACTTCTACATATAATCAACGCCTCACCCCACCAGGAATTTGAAGCCACGATCTTATAATTGTGACCGGGGAACGCTACCTCTGGGCCACCAGGACAATAAAAGCAGTCCTAGACTCTGCTATATTTCACACAAAGCCTGTTCAATGAGCCTTTGGCGCTGTGAACCTCTAATGGGGACCATCCAGCGCTTAGGTGATCAGAGCAACGTTTTACCAAATCCGGCTTGGAAACACGAGGATCCATATATATTTCATTAGCCCAATAAAGCAGCGGACATCAACATATAATCAACACCTCACACCACCAGGATTTGAACCCACGATCTTATAATTGTGACCGGGGAACGCTACCTCTGGGCCACCAGGACAATAAAAGCAGTCCTAGACTCTCCTATATTTCACACAAAGCCTGTTCAACGAGCTTATAGCGCCGTGAACCTCTAATGGGGACCATCCGTGCCGCTTAGGTGATCAGAGCAACGTTTTACCAAATCCGGCGACGAAACACGAGGACCCATATATATTTCATTAACCCAATAAAGCACGCAGACTTCTACATATAATCAACACCTCACTCCACCAGGATTCGAACCCACGATCTTATAATTGTGACCGAGGAACGCTACCTATGGGCCACCAGGACAATAAAAGCAGTCCTAGACTCTGCTATATTTCACACAAAGCCTTTTCAACGAGCTTATGGCGCCGTGAACCTCTAATGGGGACAACCCATGCCGCTTAGGTGATCAGAGCAACGTTTTACCAAATCCGGCTTAGAAACACGAGGATCCATATATATTTCATTAGCCCAATAAAACACGCGGACTTCTACATATAATCAACACCTCACCCCACCAGGATTCGAACCCACGATCTTATAATTGTGACCGAGGAACGCTACCTATGGGCCACCAGGACAATAAAAGCAGTCCTAGACTCTGCTATATTTCACACAAAGCCTGTTCAACGAGCCTTTGGCGCTGTGAACCTCTAATGGGGACCATCCGTACCGCTTAGGTGATCAGAGCAACGTTTTACCAAATCCGGCTTGGAAACACGAGGATCCATATATATTTCATTAGACCAATAAAGCACGCGGACTTCAACATATAATCAACGCCTCACACCACCAGGATTTGAACCCACGATCTTATAATTGTGACCGAGGAACGCTACCTATTGGCCACCAGGACACTATAAGCAGTCCTAGAGTCTGTTATATTTCACACAAAGCCTGTTCAACGAGCTTATGGCACCGTGAACCACTATAGGTGACCACCCGTGACGCTTAGGTGATCAGGACAACGTTTTACCAAATCCGGCTCGGAAACACGAGGATCCATATATATTTCATTAGCCCAATAAAGCACGCGGAACTCTACATATAATCAAGAACCTCACCCCACCAGGATTTGAACCCACGATCTTATAATTGTGACCGGGGAAAGCTACCTCTGGGCCACCAGGACAATAAAAGCAGTCCTAGACTCTGCTATATTTCACACAAAGCCTGTTTAACGAGCTAATGGCGCCGTGAACCTCTAATGGGGACCACCCGTGCCGCTTAGATGATCAGAGCAACGTTTTACTAAATGCGGCTTCGAAACACGAGGATCCATATATGTTTCATTAGCCTAATAAAGCACGCGGACTTCAACATATAATCAACACCTCACCCCACCAGGATTTGAACCCACGAACTTATAATTGTGACTGGGGAACGCTACCTGTGGTCCACCAGGACAATAAAAGCAGTCCTAGACTCTGCTATATTTCACACAAAGCCTGTTTAACGAGCTTATGGCGCCGTGAACCTCTAATGGGGACCACCCATGCCGCTTAGGTGATCAGAGCAACGTTTTACCAAATGCGGGTGCGAAACACGAGGATTCATATATATTTCCTTAGCCCAATAAAGCACGAGGACTTCTACATATAATCAACACCTCTCCCCACCAGGATTTGAACCCACGATCTTATAATTGTGACCGGGAAACGCTAACTCTGGGCCACCAGGACAATAAAAGCACTCCTAGACTCTGCTATATTTCACACAAAGCCTGTTCAACGAGATTATGGAGCTGTGAACCACTATAGGGAACCACCCGTGTCGCTTAGGTGATCAGAGCAATGTTTTACCAAATCCGGCCTGGAAACACGAGGATCCATATATATTTCATTCCCAATAAAGCACGCGGACTTCTACATATAATCAACACCTCACCCCACCAGGATTCAAACCCATGATCTTATAATTGTGACCGGGGTATGCTACCTCTGGGCCACCAGGACAATAAAAGCAGTCCTAGACTCTACTATATATCAAACAAAGCCTGTTCAACGACCTTATGGCGCCATGAACCTCTAATAGGGACCACCCGTGCCGCTTAGCTGATCAGAGCAACGTTTTACCAAATCCGGCTTGGAAACACGAGGATCCATATATATTTCATTAGCCCAATAAAGCACGCGGACTTCTACATATAATCAACGCCTCACCCCACTCTTAGCCCAACAAAAGCACGCCGACTTCTACATAAAATCAACACCACCCCACCAGATCCAAACCCAAAATCTTATAATTGGTGACCAGGAATGCTACCTGTGGGACTAATTAGGACAATTAAAAGCAGTCCCAGACTCTGTTATATTTCACGCAAAAGCCCGTTCAACTAATCTATGGCGCTATGAACTCTAATGGGGACCAATTCGCGGACGCCAGTGATCGGAGCAACGTTTCACCAAACTGCTCGTAAAACACCAGGATCCATATATATTTCCATTATCCCAATAAAGCACCGGACTTCTACATATAATCAACACCTTCACCCCACCAGGATTCAACCCCACGATCCCATCTTCAGACTGGGGGAACGCTACCTCTGGGGCCAATTAGGAACAATAAAAGCAGTCCTAGACTCCTGCTATATTTCACACCAAAGCCTGTTCAACGAGCCATACGCCTGTGAACCACCATAGGGGATCTCACCGCGGCCGCTTAGGGTGACTGAGCAACGTTTTACCAAATGCGGTTTGGAAAACCTCGAGATCCATATATATTTCTAATAGCCCAATAAAGCACGCGACTACTACTTATAATCAAAAACCTCAGCCCACCAGGATTTGAAACCACGATCTTATAATCAGGACCCGGGGAACTACCTCTGGGCTACCAGGACAATAAAAAGCAGTCCTACACTCTGCTGAGGCCTCACACAAATCCTGTTCAACGAGCTTATGGCGCCGTGGAACTCCTAATGGGGACCACCCGTGTCATTAGGTGGATCAGAGTAACGTTTACAAAAATGCGGCTTCTGAAACACGAGGGATCCAAATATATTTATTAGCCCAATAAAAAGCACCTCGACTTCTACATATAATTAACACTCAATTCTACCAAGATTCAAACCCACGATCTTATATCAGGACTGGGGTATGCTACTCCCGGGGCCAACAGGACAATAAAAAGCAGTCCTAGGACTTACTATATTTCACACAAAGCCTGTTGTTCAACGACCTTATGGCGCTATGAACCTTTAATGGGGACCACCCATGCCCCATAGGTGATCAGGAGCAACGCTTTACCATATCCCGCTTGAAACACGTAGGTCCATATATATTTAATTACCAATAAAGCACTCGGATTTCTACATAAGCAATCAACACCTCACCCCACCAGGATTTGAACCCACTATCTTCTAATTGGGACGGGGAACGCTACCTCTGGCCACCAGCAACAAAAAGCAGTCCTAGACTCTGCCATATTTCACAATAAAGTTTGTTCAACGAAAGCTTATGGCGCTTGTGAACCACTATAGTAACCACCGCGCCTTAGGTTAGAGAGCAACGGCTTTACCAAATGCGGCTTCAAACACGAGGATCCATATATATTTCTATTAGCCCAATAAAGCACGCTGACTTTTTACACATAATCACACCTCACCCCACCAGGATTTGAACCCACCATCTTCTAATCTATGACAGGGGAATGCTACCCTCTGGGCCACCACAGGACAATAAAAAGCAGTCCCAGACTCAAGCAGGTCATTACCAAAAGCCTGTTCAATGAGATTATGGCGCTGTGAACCTCTAATGGGGACCAACGTATGTTTAGGTGATCAGGAGCAATGTTTACCAAATGCAGCTTCAAACACGAGATCCATATATATTTATTATCCCAATGCACGCCGGACTTCTACATATAATCAACACTCACCCACCAGACGGAGCCTGGCGATCTGGCACCAGACCGAACGCCGGTTTCGAACTACCAGGAAACCACAATAGCAGTCCTAGACTGTTATATCACACAAAGCCTGTTGAATGAGCTTTTGGTGGCGCCGCGGAACCCTAATGGGGACCACTAGTGCCGCTTAGGTTATCAGAGAGTAACGCTCACCAAATTGGCTTGGAAACTCGAGGGATCCATATATATTTCAATAGCCCAATAAAGCACGCCGGACTTCTACATATAATCAAAAACCTCACCCCACCGAGTGGATTTGAACCCACCATCTTTTAATTGCAAATGCAATACCCCTGGGGCCACCAGACAATAAAAGCAGTCTCTACACTTCGTTATATTTCACACAACTGTTCAATCTGTTTATGGCGCCGCGGAACCTCTAATGTATCTCACCCGTGCCGCTTAGGTGATCAGAGCAACGCTTTACAAAAATGCGCGCGGCCGAAAACACGAGGATCCGGCGGTTTCATTAGCCCAATAAAGCACTTGGACTTCTTTACATATAATCAACACCCCTCATCTACCACATTCAAACCACTATCATATAATTTGTGACCGTATGCTACCCTCTGGGCCACTCAGGACAATAAAAGCAGTCCTAGACTCTACTATATTTCGGCTACAAAGCCTGTTCTTAACGACCTTATGGCGCCATGAACTCTAATGGGACCACCTATGCCCTTAGGTGATCAGAGCAAAGTTTAACACACATCCGCTCAAACACGAGATCCATATATATTTCATTAGCCCAAAAAGCACGCAGACTTCAACATATAATCAACACCCACCCCACTAGAGACTCAAACCCACAATCTATAATTAACCGTGGGACGCTACCTCAGCCACAAGGAACAATAAAAAGCAGTCAAAGACTCTACTATATTTCACACAAAGCCTGTCCAACGACCTTAAGGCACCATAAACACCTAATGAGGACCACCCACCGCCAGGTGATCAGAGCAACGTTTTACCAAAATGCGCCCAAACACGAGGATCCATATATATTTATGCACCAACAAAAGCACGCCATCAATACTATAATCAACACTCACCCCACCAGGATTCAAACCCACACCTTATAATTGTGACCGGGATAACTACTCTAAACAACCAGGACACAGCATTCAAAGACTCAACCATATTTCACACAAAGCCTGTTCAACGACCTTATGGATCCATGAAACCCCATCTCTAACCTGAGCCGCTTTTAGTACGATCAAAATGCTTACCAAAACCCAA
>NW_024720220.1:0-17433 GCF_018991925.1 Homarus americanus
TATTTGGCCTTTCTTACCATCTACTACCAATACTTATCTCCAGCTGAAGCGTAAATAGGAGTAAATCTTTTCTGAACTACTAAAGCCAAATTATCGGTTCTGTGGCTGTATGTAAATTAGACAATGAATTTACAGACGGGTGGGTTTAACTCCACTATCTCTTGGTCTCTTTTATTGGTAATAGTGATTTAATTTCATGCTTATCAAAGTTCATATTCGGATTTATTGACCGGGCAATTTGGACGAGGGAGATGTATGAACGTCAGGAGGGTGTCAGGAACGTCAGCGGGGTGTTAGGAACGTCAGCGGGGTGTCAGAAACGTTAGTGAGTCTAAGAACCGTTTACGGGGTGTCAGAAACGTCAGTGGAGTGTCAGGAATGTCAGCGGGGTGTCAGGAATGTCAGCGGGATGTCAGGAATGTCAGTGGAGTATCAGGAACGTCATTGGAGTGTCAGGATTGTTAACTGGATATCAGGAACGCCAGCAGGATATCGGGAACGTCAGCAGGGTGTCAGGGACGTCAGCGGGGATATCAAGAACGTCAGCAGAATATCAGAAACGTCATCGGAGTGTCAGGAACGTCAGCGGGGTGTCAGGAACGTCAGCAGGGTGTCAGGAAAGTCAGTTGGGTGTCAGGATAAATGATCTAAATAACAGTGCCAGCTAGTCTTCCTCTCTCCCTAGTGCCAACCGCGTGTACAGGGGTGCCAGTATTCCCCACCCCTCCCCTCCCCTCCCCTCCCTTCCCCTCCCCTCCCCCAGTAGATAGTATTACCAACATCTGACTCAGGACGTCCTTGTAACAGTAGTACCAACCTAAACTGTTATAATGGTACCAACATTAACCCACAGTCTAGTGTTAGAGTGAGGCGAATTTTCCTCGCTCGAAACACTAGTACCAATACGCATGTTCCAAAGCCCAGTGATGCCAAACGCTATAGACTTCACTTGACTCTTAGATGTAGTGATACCAAATCTCCTCCACCTCCCCTCCCCCCCCCTCCAGAATGTGTGTAGATTTGGCGAAAATATTCTAATAGGATGATAAAGACCTACATTTATATGTACTCTTATGTTCATCACTTAGATAATATTGTTACGAACCCCTCCACCCAGTACCACGAGCAACGCCATCTAGGGACGAAACACGAGTATGACTCGTCTTAGTTAACACTCCGGGGTTTCCCTTCTCCATATCCTGGTTGTTGCGTCACTTCCTCCAAGTCTTCTTTGTGAGCTCCAATTCGAGGAGAGAGCACTACACTCTGGGAAGTGACCACAGGATCACCTATCCTCTAAACCTACGGCACAGTGACTACCTACCGTCTTCTACAATACTCAGCCTTACTCGTCAGCCATCTCAGCTCCTCACTTAAGTATTTGTAATCTTGAATTGCCTCCCCCACTTCCACTTGCTTCAAAATTTTTTATGTTGTATTAATATGTATATACTGTTAATGTTTAGGTTAAGTATGGTTTAGGGTAATTTATAGGAAGCTGAATATTTTGTTAAGGGATTTATGGCACTTTATTATACACAACGAAAGCTCGCATCCTTTGTCTACCCTTTTATAGTCCGATTGTCTTTGTTTTTTTTTTTGTTGTTACCTGTTGGGATCTGGGTAGACGTATAACTATATTCTAAATCCCCAACTCGTAACAATATGCTGTTATTACTATTGTTATTATCTTTATTACCATTGTTATTACTATTGTTTTTATTATGAGATAGAATAATAAAAGAGGTACAGATAATCTTCACCATTCAGATTGATAACAATAATTGTGTCAGAATTAGTAGGGCGGGGTGCAACAACGGCATCCTGACCAACACTTAATTATCTTATCTCACCTTCATATCTGGAAAAAGGTTACACACACACACACACGCACCTCGACGCTTCACGGGCATAGAAACAAAAGATAGTGGTAAAGAAAATCGTTCAAGGGAATCGGAGTTAGTTGAGTCTAATGAATAATCCATTAGAAAATATCCTTACCTGGCGTTACCTGTAGATGGAAGAGCCTACAACATGTTCTCTTTGTTTTGGGGAGTAAATTAAACGTCTTAAATCCCTTTCTATACTATTTAAACTCCCTCTATAATCCCCAGATTAAGGTACACGATACAGAATACCTAAATAGTAATCCCGCGGGGGCCGTCAACACCACTCACATGCCACTTGGAAGGAAATCGACGTAAAAGCGGACAGGTTTTTGTGTTGACTTGATAAAATATGTAGCTGTAAAGTTTACCATTGATATCTTATGGTGGTGGGGAGTAGGAGTGGGAAAGGAGAGGCACGGGAGAGAGGGATAGGGGGAGGAGAGGGGAGGGTGGAAGGTGAGGGGGAGATGATGTTGATATATCTAAGTTGTATCATTTTATCTTCGATTCTTAATTAAGGTGGAACAATATAAAGGTTACTCGTATCAAGACGTAAATATGAGTCACTGTGCTTTCTGATTGATTTTGCCGCTTGCAGCGGCTACTTTATTGTGCACCCCACACTCATCCTGTGAGCGGTAGCGCAAAAGGATTACAGAGTAGGGTTTACAAAGGGTCATAATAATTAACCCCCGTTGTCAGGATATTATGGCACTGAATGTTACACAGTATTTCATTTACATTATTTGTTTAGTTCTATACATAAAGGGTAACTTATTCACAAATGCGTGAGACAGGCGTGTGAGGCGGTATGTCTGGCCTCACACTTTGTTATTCACATTTACGTGAGGAGGTATTCAAGCACATTGCGTATTTGGTTCTGTACATGAGAATTGATATAGTTACTAAGTGCAAAAAGTGGATACAATCTTAATATGTCGGCTATCTTGCCATTAGAGATGAAGTGTTGTGCCATTTCACACACAGTGTGCTTGGACCTGTCCCTAAAAGGTTCTATCTTCACACAGTCGAGGACGTAGGTGTTCAAGTGTGGCCATATGTATGTACACACACTTTATTAGTTTTGTTTACATCTGCTTGAGGAACATAATGCCAAAGGTACTTATATCCTAACCTTAATCTAGCGATTTACAACATCTTGTAATCTAGTGATCTTGTTACTTGCTCCATATACATGTTTCACTTGATACATCTCATCATAGTAACCTATGGATCGAACTAGTGCCTGTTTGCACTTGTCTACTTGCGTCAAACTCATCTATAAGTTCTTTCCTAATTACAGTTTTAAGGGTTCTTTTTGACAGACCCAAATTGTATTCAACGGTGTCTTTGTTAGACGCGAGTTTGGCGAGGGCATCAACTCTGTCATGTTTTATGAGGCCTATGTGAGAGGGGATCCACAACAGTTTGACCCTGACACCCCGGTCAACAAGGCACGCATATTTGTGTCTGGCTTCAGAGACAAGAGCGTGACAACCTGAGTTTAGGGTTCCAAGGGTAAGTAGTGAGGATAGAGAGTCAGTGATGATGAGACTGTCAGTAACAGTGGTTTCAGTTAATTTAATAGCTGCAAATATGGTAACTAATTCAGTTTGTAGAGTGGATGCCCAGTTGTTAATTCTAACTCCTTTCTCAATTATATTACCGTCAGGATGAGTCACAACAATAGCACTTCCAGCCCTCCCACAGGCGGTGTTTAGAGATCCGTCAGTGTAGATGGTCTGTGTGATATTATCATCAGTCTGTAGAGTGTGTATGTGTTCAAGAGCTCTCAATTTGTCAGTGTGTTGGAGATAAATGCTTTGTATAATTAATTTTTTAGGCGGATACGTCGGTATTGTGATATCGAAGGGAACTGTCCGCCAGGGTGGCAGGAAGCGCTGTTGTGTCTCAACTTTGTACAGGTGGTCTAGTCCAAACATCTTCATATGTGTAGCTGTAGTTTGGATCCATTTAGACTCAGTAGTCCCATGGTTCATACATTCTAGCAATTTTAAGGAAACAATGTTATCAGGATCACCACGCAGAAGCCTCAGGGCTATCATGAGGTTGACTTCAATTATTCTATCTTTAACACTGGGTATACCTAGTTCTTTCCTCATATTAAGTACTTTAGTGCTCATGGGACATCCTAGGATAATTCTGAGGGCTTTATTTTGCATTTTCTCGAGCTTGTCAACGCCTTTCCCGTCACGAATGACCAGGGCTGGTGCGTGGTAATCTATCAGAGATCTTATATAGCCTAGGTACATTGTTTTAACAATTCTAATATTAGCACCATAGTGCGGGCTGTACCCGCTACACTTCTAAGAGGTCTCAGTCTGTCAGTACATTGGCGGGTTAGCTGTTGTATGGCAGGTAGGGTACAAGGGACGGAAACACCAAGATATTTAAAAGAAGAAACATAGTCAATAGTGTTGTTACCTATCTTGAACTTGGCGGGGCCGCGTTTGCGGTTACCAGCTTGTTTGTTGAACACCTTAGTTTTGTCAGTGGAGATAATAAGACCGAGGTGTTCACAGGCTGCGTATACATGGTTCAGGGTGGTTTGCATTTCACGATGAGTTTTAGTATGTATAAGAATAAAATCAGCATAGCTGATTGAGATATTGCTGGGGTTGTCTGGTATTAAATTTAATAATGCATTCATAAGAACATTGAACAAAGTGGGGCTAAGTACTCCACCTTGAGGGGTACCAAGTTGCATATCTTTAACTTCACTTTTGTAACCCTGAAATAGTGCAGCAGCCCTTCTGTTGGTTAGGTAACCACTTATCCAGTGTAACAGCCTACCTCCTATATCCATTTTGGCTAGTTCGTACAATATCAGTTGCCTATTGGCAATATCAAATGCAGCTTTTAGGTCAAGAAATGTGGTGTATCTGTGCCTTTCATCACCATGCACAGTTAGGAATGTGGTGATGCAATTATGTACACCTTTACCATGGGTGAAGCCATTTATGTTAGGAGACATGTGTTCTCTGATTCTATATAAGAGTCTGCCAAGAACCATCCTCTCAAAGGTTTTACACAGGCAGCTGGTTAGTGATATGGGACGAAAGGCATCAGGCTGTCCTGGTTTCGGTATTGGTACAACAATACTGCTGGTCCATGATGTGGGTAGTTGGCCCTCGGCATGACTCATATTGTACAATACCAACAATGGATTGCCTGGCACGCGCCTTAGTAGTCTAATGATGTTGTAGGTGACTCCGTCCTCTCCAGGGGAAGTAGACCTACCCCTGGCGAGGGCAGCGTCAAGCTCCCACTCAGTATATGGAACATCACACTCATCGTGCTGTTTGCCCAGCATAAAGCTAATAAGATTACTTCTCTCTACAGACTTTGCATCAAGGAGTCCCCGAGTCCCAGCTGGTAACATGTCATAGCTAGACACATGAGCCCACTTTGTTATTAGCTCATTCGACTTTTGCAGAGGGTTTGGATGGGAGACGTGTCTACTGCTTTTACCTCTGATTGTGTTTATGTCTTTCCATGCTTTGCTGAGGGATTTGGTTCAGACTGTTGACATATGTCTCCCATGCATTTTGTCTGAGTTCGTTTACACGTTCCCTGACAGCAGATAGGGAAGCTTGATACAATATTACCATTTGAGGTGTTCTAATTTGTTTGTAGCACTTACCCAACCTCCTGACCCTCGCCATGAGTTTTTTTCAGCTGAGGGTCATTATAGCACTGCTGTTGCCTGTTCCCATTATGCTGACCACGTTTTCTCCTTTTTTTGGTGGAGTCATTGTTGGTGAAGTATGTATAAGTCCTATCTATCAGATCGTCATGGAAACTTTGGCAGTTGTCAGGTTAGTAGTCCTTGTACCAGTCATGGATGAAGTCTATGAACTGGCTTTCATGTTCTTGCTTGACTGTGATTCTACGTCTGTTGAGTTCACCACCAGTGGGGGTGTCATTGGCTACATGTATACTAGCTTGGATTGGGCTGTGGTCAGACATAAGATCAGTGACAACATCAGAGCTATGAGTTGTGTATGATAGATTAAAACCAATACACTAGTCTAGACCCCCGCCATAGATGTGTGTTGGTTCATTATTACCTATAATTTGAACATCTTCATATGCGCTTAGAAGTGAGATAAGTTTGCTACCATTGGTGTTAGTGGAGGAGTCACCTAATTTCTTGTGTCTAGTATTCAGGTCACCCATTAGGACAGTGGGCTCAGTGTGTAAAAAGTCTGGGAGATCTGTGTACTGAAGCTGATCTGAGGGAGCATAGGCGTTTAGCACGTTGAGTGTGGAGTTGCCTAGGTGGATAGTGATCCCATGGTACTGAAGGTTGGTAGTCTTTTTGGATAGAAGAGGTACATGCGGGAGTGACTTCTTAACATACATCAAACATGTGTGAGTAGAACTAGGATCATAATACACATAATTGGGCAGACTGAGTGGGGGCTTACCATTAGGTGTGAGACACTCCTGCAGACACACAATATCGATGTCCTCAGTCACAACTTTGTGGTGTAGGTCAGGGTATCGTTTTCTAAGGGATGAGATGTTCCAACTCATCACCTTCACTGCTCTGTATCTTTGCCTGGTATTAACACTGGCCATTATGAAATGTATTTGGAAAAAAGCAAAAGGCACTGTATGATACTGTGCTTTTCTATGCTGCCTGTCCCTTCGGCAGGCAGTAGGCCATTTAACCTTTTTGAAACATTTCTGGAGCATGTGCGGCTCAACAATTGTTGTAAGTCAGTGGCAGACAACAAAACACTTTGGTTACACACGACATCACCACCATTTTCTCTTTGTGTTTGTTCATCTTCACTGACCATGTCCACAGAGGCATCAATAGAACTGTTACCAGTATCACTATTTTCCTCTGCGTAGACAATAGTTCCTGGTGGGTCTTGAGTTTCCACATCTGGTACTGACATCTGAATGTCTTCAGTTTGACTGTAATCTTTCCATAGCTGCTGCACTGTGTTGGTGGTGTTCTTTTTCTGTAGTGTATCACAGAGGCTCTTTAACATATCAGTTTGAGCTGTAAATGGAGCTTTGAGTTCTTTAATTTCATTTTTCAAATCATTGATCTCTTCACGGGGTGTGTTGGCAGCTACCTGTTGTATCGGTACGTCTGTGTTGTCCCATACTGATCTTTCGATGACTGCTGGTGATGATCCTGGAGCTTTGGTGGGTGGGTGGGCCAGGGGTTGGCCGTAGGGAGTACCCTAGCAGCATTAGTGTTTCTTGAGACCTGCCTGGGTGGCGGGTCTGGGCTCTGAAGGGGCGTAGGAGCTCTAGGACAGTCATGGTGCCATACAGGAACTCCATATGTTTTGCAGTTAATACACTTGTGTTGAACGACACCCCCTTGTGCAACTGTATCTCTGCAAGCCTGTGTTGCATGTTGTGTTGAGCAGAGACCACACCACGGCTTAGTCGAGGGGCATAACCGGGCCACATGGCCCCGGTGTTGGCAATTGCAACACCTACGGGTAGGGGGCTGATAGAGAGTTACCTTCAGAGTCCGATAGGCACCACGGACTCGAATGGTCTTGGGTGGGTCTTCCGAGCCAACCCAGTCTGCAATAACCTCGTTCTTGCCCCTAAGTCGCTTCGTCCTTCTGATGTAGGGATGAGCTTCTACTAGTGTAGGGGTCTGGTACTGGTCGAGCCCTATGATTAAGATGGTTTTCTTGCTCGATGGTTGGGATGATTGTTCCATGGTTATTCCCCTTATGCTATTGGTGAGGAGATCCTGTATGACTGCTGGGTCGCTTCTAATCAGAACATGATCTTGTGTACCGACTCTGAACTGAAACTCAGCCTCTGGGTATTTGTCTTCCGCATCGTTCAGCCAGAGATACTTGTCTTCAGGTGGTGTACCTTCAGGGAAGTTTAATCTTACTCTCATGGGGGGTTGAGGTTGTAGTTGATGGTCTCTAAGTTTTTCTGCCTTTTCGGCCTTCCGCTTGTTCCTGGACTGAACTAGTTGAAAGCCATCCTCTCCGTTGGTGTCAAGGTCAACACCATAGTCACCTGGCTCCCTCAGTGCATCAGGAGAGTTAAAGCGAGTGGCTGGGTCTCCAGTCAACTCAGACATGGAGGAGTTACAGGACTCGACCTATATGCCTACGTCAGAGGGTCGAGGACTGCTTGGCACTCCAAGGAAGCCAGCGGCGGTTGGGAGGCGTAACCCTCTTACAGGACAAGGGAAACTGGCATCTACAGCGTATCAGCGGTGTGAGGGGAGGCCATGAGCGGGCCTCCCGCGGAGGGAGTGTGGTGTCAGAGGGACCAAGGTAGCAGGAGTATTCTCAGTTTATAAACACTTTTATTACACTACACTTGTTCTTAATAGCATCTCTGTTTTTCTGGTTAGATACAGTATCAAAGTCAATTTAGTTTCAAAAGAACTATCCAGCCTGGGACACTATGAGGGGGGGGGGGTTGTTTACACAAGCCCTCACCACATGGCCCAGCGTGACCACAAGGGTATAGGCCTTGCCTTGCGGACACCTACACACGCCACAGTGCTCAACCCAAGTTAGTTCACTTTTTATACAGGCAACATATTTGCAGTTGTTGACCTATCGGTTAAGGTAATCCTCCAAGTGATAGTGTTAGGAAGAACACCTAATATTTCGGTAGTAGTATGAGTGGGCGGGCGGGTCGTGTTGCGTCTCTGTAACAAAGCGTGTTCGGCATCCGGGCCTTCGATGTAGAGCGGCAGAAATTGGACAGTGATTACATAAGTTCGTCAAGATCGTCTTAGTGAGGTGAAAGTGTAAATCGATGTCGGACTTTTCATGCTAGACACGATTGTATTTTTGAAAACTCAATTTCCACCGAGTTGGAGGTACAGCCAGGGTCACAGGCCTATAACCACACAATCACTGCCACATGACAAAGCTTTTATTTTATTTTATTTTTTAGGGTGTTGTGGTCACGGCTGTGATAAAGGCCAACCAGGGAGTGTAGTGCTGTGCCTTCAGTTAAATCAGTTCATAGTTGTCATCAGTGAATGCAGAAGAGACTATAATAACTTAAAGTGAATACATATTGGCAATCAAGCTGGTAAGGACAACTGCCAGCCTATTCGTGTCATAGGTGCCACAGAGACTTTACATTTTATTTTGTTTGTGTGCTTGCTCAAGGACTGAATCTGTGTTTATAATACACCACTCACAGGGAGATACAGTGTACACAGTGATAGTTCATAGTGTCATCAGTGACCGCTGAAGTTGTAAATAACTTAAAGTGAGCGCTCACTAGCAGGCAAGCTGGAAAGGCACCGTGCCAGCTGAAACCAAGTCGTGTCATAGGTGCCACAGAGACTTTAAATCTTATGTTGATTGTGTGCTTTCTCAAGGACTGAAACTGTGCCTACAATACACCATTCACAGGGAGATACAGTGTACGCAGTCGCAGACGACAACTCCATAGGCAACAGAGAGTAGCTAAGTACTTTTTCTCTCTTTATTTTCTTTGAAATAGGTGTAGATTTATACACAGTCTGCACCCCCCCCCCACAACAACAACAACCATGAGTTTGATATGTGATTACTGCAGGGAGACGTCGGATATGGAGGATGCAGGCCTAACTAATGCAGCGTTTAGGAGGTTACTAACTGCCGTAAAGCTTGATGGCTGTTGCTGGTATTGCCCTGGCTGCATAGTCAAGGTGAATGAAGCGATTGCAATCCATAAGGGAACGAGTTCTCTAGGGACGAAAATAGATGAAGCAGGAGCCCTGCTGGTTGACAAACTGGAGCAAGTTGAGAAAGAGATCCTTGCTAAGACTGAGGAAGTAGCTAATAGAATGGAGGTGGTTGCTAAGAGGAGTTATGCGGACGTATTAGGAGGGCCACGGGGGGGGGGCTCTAATGGTCATGATAAGAGCTAACCTGAAAACCTTAAGGATTCATATTACGCTTAAACGTCCACAAAACCTTCCGAGTCCTCCAGTGGAAACGTCCCCCGTTTTCTCTGTTTCCCCCGCCTTTGTCTATGGGAGCAGACGCTGTATGCTGGGACCTGTTGCCATCCATTCCTTTGTAATCAATTTAATTCTGCTTTCGATAGCTGAGTCAGAGCATTGTTAGTGAAGATAATAGTAGAGAATGAAAAGGAGTTCATAGTCTCAATTTCAACGTCAGAGGGTACCGTAAATTAATTCATTGGAATAGGAGTAGCTGGACTCCCTGGTCTGGTTTGAGTGAGGGCGCCGCGGGCATTTTAACCGTTAGTAAGTGCCCGTCCCTTCATCCATACAGGTATGCCATTCCACGCTGTGTTGTAATTTGCCCTTCTTTAAGTGATTTGACCCAATTGATAGTTGATTGTGCAAGTGTTACAGTAACGTAGTTGATATGCTCTGAGTAAAGTCATATTTACGTCTTTAACGTCCCCTGAAACGTGTTGTTGTTGTCACCAGTTAGTAAGTGCCCGTCCCTTCATCCATACAGGTCCCTAACGCAGCCTAGGCCGTGTCTGTAGGGTGGATGTTGTATCCACTATGTCTGGGGACATGTCCGAGGTCCAGTAGGATCAGTTACCTTCGTGAGACCCGGCCGTCAGACACTTCAGACCACCTATAGCCCCCATAGCTGGCTCGTCTGGCCCTAACGCTCGGTCCACGAGGTGACCCTGGACCACCAAGCCACACACCACTACCAGCCCCCATCATTGGTGGATGAAGGTCTACCTCAGTAGGGCTATATTTGTGTGGTGGAATTAACCCACTGGGATCTCCAGAGTTCGTCGGATAGTACTCCATGGTGGCTGGACCCCATGGCTGTTGCTTGAGTATCACTCCTGACGACTGAGTGTTGTAGTGGCAGTTGCTCTAATATGTATGGTGCTAAGTGACTATCCTAGTTGTGCTATTGAGTATGTCCACCCAGTAGGGTTGGAAGGGTATTGAATATGTCCACCCAGTAATGGTGTGAGTATGTTGAGCCTGAGGGCCTAGTAATAGATTTCGTCTGTTAGTACAAACCAATTCTTTCTTCTAATTTCATATTCATGTTTAAATAAACTTTGTATTTGTATAATTGTGTATATTATTTACCTACAGTATTTACCGTTATTTCTTCCCTATTGCTTGATACTATCATTACACCTACCCACGAGCCTCCTATCGTCACGCTACCAATGGTGATAAATATAAGAGTAAAAGGAATTGTTACTGGCACACAGGCCCTCATAAAGGGTGGCAGTAGCAGCCCTCATAAATGGTGGCAGTCAAGCCCTCATAAATGGTGGCAGCTCAAGCCCTCATAAATGGTGGCAGCGGTGGGATGTAATGAACATAGTATCGAGTTGGGAGGAATGACTGTGATACTGTAGTTTAACTGAGTTATAACCATTTCTCTGTACGGGTATTTAATAACCATTCCACTGTAACTAATGAGTATTTCAGATTGCTAATGATTTTGTTCCATATTTTTCCGAGGTACAGCTTTTTGTGGTGGTTTGCAGAGAAAGTGAAATAAGTTCAAAGAAATACCTTGGAGTTAGGTTAGAAAAGTCTTGTTTAAAGTAAAAGGAAACCTGCAACAATAATTTGTAGAGTGTGAATAAGGTTCATTAATATTGGAAGAATTTTGATATGTAACAATCTGCCCAAATTTTTTTTTCTGTTGTTAACTCAGTATTACTTACAGACAGTGAATACATGTTTGGGCCGTGGCACTAGTTGTGAAATGTTTCCATCGTGGGAGTGCCCAGTGTTTTAATTCTGAGTGCTAACAGAAGCATTGCACTATATGCAAAGGTTAAGTGGATGCTAATTCTGCATTTGTAATATTCTTTAGTTATGTGGTAGGTAGGATATATATTCCATTTACTTAATATCTCGGGGCATTTTACAGTTCCTACTATTAATATTCCTATGTATACGCTATAATTTTAAAGTTATTTTAACCAGGTGCTAACGGGTCATTATTTTGTGTAACGTATGTTATGTGAACTCTAATGCCAGTATACTTTCAGAATACAGTATTATATATGTGAGGACCTTATGGTGATACGGTATATGGAAAATGTTATACAAGTGTATGGACCCAGAATTGTGAGTACGGAAATTCGTGAAGTGTTCACGCAGTGTTGCACCATACTGAGTCTGTGAATGGCAAAGTGTCTAAGTGAATTTTGATGCCATAATATTATCTTTGGGGAGATTAATAATCTGAACAGTAGTTTGAATAGTTGATGCATGGAGTGTTAGTCGTATTGCAGAAAATCAGTACCAGTCCTTGGGTCTTGAGTGAGCACTGTGCGTGTATTGTATTTACAGTGGGGTATACCTGTAGTATTGATTTGTTGTAACACAATGGCAGATGCTAACGCAAATAAGGGGACCATGACGGCCAAAGCCGCTGTTGATTTAGCAACAAAAGTCCAAGCACTTCTGGCTAAACTCGCTAAAGCCATGGGTAAAGGAGGAGAAAACCAGTGGTTAGACTGGATCTTTAAGAAACAGTGGGCTTTGTAAGTGAACCCCCTTGGTTGTTGATGGGTAGTGAAGTGCACAATCTGTTGTAGGTAACTTTTGGTAATTGAAGAAGAAAAAAAAAAATGGAGGATTTTTTTTGGGGGGGTTAAAAGTATTTTGCAGAGGAAGGGTCAATTTGCAGTAAAGACAGAGATTGGAAGATGTATTGGCAGTTATGCAATCATCTGAAGGGTATCTGTTACTAGTATGAGTAAAGATACCAGTAGGCTGGGTGTTGTTGGTATATAGGTGTAGAGTTCGTGACTTTCAGGGAGTATTCGGGCATATAAATATGGTGCTATTACTTCTACATGGCAAATGCCATAAGTACAGACAGTTTTTGGTTTGGTGGTGTTCTCATGAGGACCGTTTCGTTAGCATTGAATTCTTGGGAATACCCGCTCGTTTGGAGTCCCTTGAAGGGTGCTGCCTCTCGCGAGTGCGACATAACTCTTTAGATTAAGGGCAACAAATCATTCCTTTGACTTGATGGGGTCCGTTCGTCTATGTCCTAGCTTGAGAAATCTGTGTTAAATCTCAGTGTGTCCTGTCAGCATTTGACCAATCGCGTAAAAGAAACTTTCATAATCTATGAACATTGAAATTTGAGTTCTGTAAGGAAATTTTGAGTGTGCATTTTATCTACCGATGTGAGGGTGTATTTTGTAACATGTAACACCATTTATTATTATTATTATATGATATGAGGTATCTAACTCAAATCATTATTATTCTATGATGATGTACTTGACCCCATTTATTATTATATGATATGATGTATGTAACACCATTTATTATTATATGATATGATGTATGTAACACCATTTATTATTATATGATATGATGTATTTACCGCCATTCAGTATTATTATGACATGATGTACCTAACCCCATGTGCTATTATTTTTGGTGCTATTTTGTAATATGTATCCCAATATATTTTTTATGAAGGTGTGTCACATTCTAATTGTATGTTAACAGATTTCCATTTCTTGTACCTAATCCTGACCACCGGTAGGGAATTATTTTTCTATTTTTATTGATATAATTTGTGCAATGTTTTGTATGAGGATTTATACTTTATATTAATGATTTAATATGTATGTCACTACTTACGTGTTTTCTGAACGTTACCGCATAATGATGAATCTTGGGGAAGGAGGAAGCTTTGTAATGGTCATGATAAGAACTAACCTGAAAACCTTAAGGATTCATATTACGCTCAAACGTCCACAAAACCTTCCGAGTCCCCCAGTGGAAACGTCCCCCGTTTTCTCTGTTTCCCCCGCCTTTGTCTATGGGAGCAGACGCTGTATGCTGGGACCTGTTGCCATCCATTCCTTTGTAATCAATTTAATTTTGCTTTCGATAGCTGAGTCAGAGCATTGTTAGTGAAGATAATAGTAGAGAATGAAAATGAGTTCACAGTCTCAATTTCAACGTCAGAGGGTACCGTAAATTAATTCATCGGAATAGGAGTAGGTGGACTCCCTGGTCTGGTTTGAGTGAGGGCACGCGGGCATTTTAACCGTTAGTAAGTGCCCGTCCCTTCATCCATACAGGTATGCCATTCCACGCTGTGTTGTAATTTGCCCTTCTTTAAGTGATTTGACCCAATTGATAGTTGATTGTGCAAGTGTTACAGTAACGTAGTTGATATGCTCTGAGTAAAGTCATATTTACGTCTTTAACGTCCCCTGAAACGTGTTGTTGTTGTCACCAGTTAGTAAGTGCCCGTCCCTTCATCCATACAGGTCCCGAACGCAGCCTGGGCCGTGTCTGTAGGGTGGATGTTGTATCCACTATGTCTGGGGACATGTCCGAGGTCCAGTAGGATCAGTTACCTTCGTGAGACCCGGCCGTCAGACACTTCAGACCACCTATAGCCCCCATAGCTGGCTCGTCTGGCCCTAACGCTCGGTCCACGAGGTGACCCTGGACCACCAAGCCACACACCACTACCAGCCCCCCATCATTGGTGGATGAAGGTCTACCTCAGTAGGGCTATATTTGTGTGGTGGAATTAACCCACTGGGATCTCCAGAGTTCGTCGGATAGTACTCCATGGTGGCTGGACCCCATGGCTGTTGCTTGAGTATCACTCCTGACGACTGAGTGTTGTAGTGGCAGTTGCTCTAATATGTATGGTGCTAAGTGACTATCCTAGTTGTGCTATTGAGTATGTCCACCCAGTAGGGTTGGAAGGGTATTGAATATGTCCACCCAGTAATGGTGTGAGTATGTTGAGCCTGAGGGCCTAGTAATAGATTTCGTCTGTTAGTACAAACCAATTCTTTCTTCTAATTTCATATTCATGTTTAAATAAACTTTGTATTTGTATAATTGTGTATATTATTTACCTACAGTATTTACCGTTATTTCTTCCCTATTGCTGGATACTATCATTACACCTACCCACGAGCCTCCTATCGTCACGCTACCAATGGTGATATATAAGAGTAAAAGGAAGTGTTACTGGTACACAGGCCCTCATGAAGGGTGGCAGGAGCAGCCCTCATAAATGGTGGCAGCTCAAGCCCTCATACAATGAGTGGCAGCTCAGCCCTCATACAGGAGAGTAATGCAGAATCAGTACGAGGTTCTACAGCAGATCAGGATCTCTCTGAAAAAGTGTGTCGAAAAATGAAAATTAACACTACTGTTGGGGAGAGGAGGAGAACTTTCAGGGCAGCTCCAAGCGCAGAAACAATGTAATAGTTTTGAGGTCCCAGAGAGCCGGGCAGAGGGAAGGAACTGTGAGTAAGGAAACACGACAAGGTGCTGCTTCAAAACTTATTTTCTGGGGTTCAGAAGATTCCAGCAACCCCTCAGGATGTGAGGAGACTGGGATAAAAAGCAGGGGCTAAGCCTCGCCCCTCAGGATCCTACTACTAGGGAGTGAGGAGGAAAAAATGGCAAGGATTATCCGACGGGCAAAACTTAACGAGGCGAGGCATTTCGGGATATGTTGTTACCCAGACACTTGCAGTAATGCAGAGAACAGCACAAAGCTCCTGCTGGACAAAGCAGAAGAGGGAGAGGTCGAGGAGGGCAGGGACAGGTGCACATGGGTTATACTCAGGGGGGAGGGTGGTGGAAACAAGTGTGCCGACACAGGGCCAGGGGCAGCAGAGTGCACCCATCACCCACTCAGCCCCCCACCAGGGAGGCGGCACCATCAGCCTACGGACAGGAAAGCGCCCGTGTAAACAATGACGTACAACCACACCCTGCAAAATACAGTGTACTTAGCAAATGCTGCAGCTTCTGAGAATGGGGAAGGGGAGCGGGGTTACTACTAAGAGCAGAGACGTTACCGAGAACAAATTCTAGCTTGAATGTCATGTACACTAATACTGTAACGTTCCTTGATAAGAGAGAGGAGTTTGAAACACTACTGAAGGTACACCAACCAGATATTGTAGGAGTTATAGAGTTGTTGTACAAGAACAGGAGAATCGACCCAGAGGAATGTGAGTTCAGTATTGCAGGATATGACTCATTTACGAACCTTTCTCAAGAAACTTTCAAGAGGGGTGTGTTAATCTATGCTAGGTAAGACCATAGAGCCAGCCAGGCGAGGGTACAGGGAGAGGATGTTTTTGAAGAGTCCAAGTGGTGTTAAATTAAACTAAAGGGAAAAGACTTACTTATTGTCAGGTGTATCTACAGATCCCCAAACTGTGCCCCACTAAATCAAAGGAACTTAAGAGCCTGAATAGACAATGCGGCGATGCTCAACCCCAGCCACCTACTTATAAAGGGGGACTTTAACTATGGCGACATCGACTGGAGAAACGAGTTCACCCCAAATGACTTGAATAACCCTGCTACTCTTTTTGTAGAAACTCTGAGAGATAATTTTCTGTTCCAACATGTTAGAGACCCGACACATTACAGAGGGGAGCAAACACCCAAGCCACTTGACCTCATCATAACAAACGAGGAGGGTATGGTGGCCAAACTGGAACACCTTGCCCCAGGTGGCACCAGTCACCATACAGTGTTGTCATTCAGATTTAACTGTTACCTAGTTCAAGATAAGGCCAGGCCAAGGTGCAAATATTACAAGGGAAATTACAATGGGATGAGGGAAGAGATGAGGGGTATCAACTGGCCTGACTTATTAAGGTACAAGAACGCAGACACTACGCTGAATATCATAACTAGTAAAATGACCCATTTGATCGATAAATATGTACCCAAGACCAAACCCAGTGCTTCTAGGAATACGAGGGGATCCCTACACATGAACCATGCGGCGGTCGACAAAATTAAGAAGAAAACCCAGAAATTCAAGACGTGGGTTGGGTCAAACGATGAGCAAGACAGGAGGATGTATGCAAGAGCCAGAAACCAAGCAAAGATAGAATGTAGGAGGGCTTTAAAGGAGTTCCAAAGGCTGGTTGCACGCGAGGTCAAGTCAAACCCAAAGGCGTTTTACCGCTATGCAAAGTCGAAATTGAAAACGCGAGTAGCAGTATCAGACCTGAGGCTTGAAGATGGTAGTTACGCAGATTCTGACCAGGATAAAGCTGAGGCATTGAACAGCTTCTTTTCCTCAGTGTTCACAAGAGAGGATGCAACTAACCTTCCTGCGTTTGAGGACAGACGGTTCGACACAGCACTGACCCACATTGTGTTCACAGAAGAGGGTATTAGAAATAAACTGTCCAGGCTAAAGGTTCATAAGAGTCCTGGACCTGACATGATGCATCCTAGAGTGCTAAGGGAGCTGTGCAACGAGCTTGCAGAGCCCCTGAAGATTCTGTTTTGTAAATGCCTGGATGAACAAATGGTCCCCAGTGAATGGAAAGTGGCTTATGTGAGTCCTATCTTCAAGAAGGGCGATAGGCACTCCACGAACAACTATAGACCGGTGAGCCTGACCAGCATAATATGTAAAGTACTTGAGAGTATTATCAGAGATGCAGCGATGGAACATCTACTACGAAACAACCTTGTAAAAGATTGCCAACACGGTTTTATGCCGGGCGCTCTTGCTTAACACAATTGCTCAAGGTATTGGATATTTGGATCCATATTCTA
>NW_024720221.1:0-17592 GCF_018991925.1 Homarus americanus
TCATGGCTGGTTCGGTACGTATTGCTCCACCACTGCACTCCCTCCGCACCACTGCCTCCTCTCCCCACCACCACCCCCTCATCCCCCACCTCCCTCCACCCCCACCACTCCTATCCCCTCACCACTACCTCCCTCTCCCCACCACCTCCCCCTCCCCACCTACCTCCCCTCTCCCCCCACCTCCCTCTCCCCACCACCACCTCCCCTCTCCCCACCACTACCTCCCCTCACCCCACCACCCCTCCCCTCTCCCCACCACTACCTCCCCTCTCCCCACCCTGCTCCCTCACCCTACCTCCCCTCACCCCACCACCTACTCCCCTCTCACCACTACCTCCCCTCCCCCCACCACCTCCCCTCACCCCTACCTCCCCTCACCCCACCACCACTCCCTCACCCCACCCTACCTCCCCTCACCCCACACTACCTCCCTCTCCCACCACACCTCCCCTCCCCCACACTCCCTCCCCCCTGCCTCCCTCCCCTCACCCACCCTGCCTCCCCTCACCCCACACCTCTCTCCCCACACCACCTCCCTCCCCCCCTCCCCCCCTCCTTACCACTACCTCCCTCTCCCACACTCTCCCTCTCCCCCACCACACCTCCCTCTCCCCACCACCACACTCCCTCTCACCACTACCTCCCCTCCCCACCACACTGCACTCTCCCCCCACCACTGCCTCCCCTCTCCCCACCTCCTCCCTCTCCCCACCACTACCTCCCTCTCCCCCCTCCTCCCCACTCCCCTGCTCCCTCACCCCACCTCCCTCCCTCCCCACTACCTCCCCTCTCCCCACCACCTCCCTCTCCCCACCCTACCTCCCCTCTCCCCCCACCCCCTCCTCCCCTCTCCCCACCCTACCTCCCCTCACCCCACCCTCCCCCACCTACCTCCCCTCTCCCCTACACCCTCTCCCACCACCTACCTCCCCTCTCCCCACCTCCCTCTCCCCCACCACTACCTCCCCCACCACCCTCCCCTCTCCCCCACCTCCCTCTCCCCACCTCCCCTCCCCTCCCCCCACCTCCCCTCCCCTAACTCTCTCCCCCACCACTACCTCCCTCTCCCCCACCCACTCCACCACCTCCCCCCACCTACCTCCCCTCACCCCACCACTACCTCCTCTCCCCCATCCTCCTCCCCTCTCCCCCACCACTCCCTCTCCCCTACCTACCTCCTCCCCCCCACCACTACCTCCCCCCACCCCTCCTCCCCCACCACTACCTCCCCTCTCCCCCATCACTGCCTCCCTCTCCCCACCACCTCCCTCTCCCCACCGCCTCCCTCCACCCCCACCACCCCTTCCCCCTCCCCACCATACCTCCCCTCCCACCCCTCCACTACCTCCCCTCTCCCCCACCACTACCTCCTCTCCCCCACCTACCTCCCCCTCCCCTCCCCACCACCACCTCCCCTCCCCCACCCACCTCCCCTCCCCCTACCTCCCTCCACCCCACCACTACCTCTCTCCCCACTACCTCCCCTCACCTACCTCCCCTACCCCACCACACCTCCCCTCTCCCCACCTCCCCTCACCCCCACCCTACCTCCCTCACCCCCTCCTCCCCTCTCCCCCCACCTACCTCCCTCTCCCCCACCACTACCATCCCTCTCCCCACCACCTCCCCCCACCCCCCTACCTCCCCTCTCCCCATCATTCTCTACAACACCTCTCCCCTTCCTTCCCACTCTTTTAGCTTCTCTCCCTCCCTTATACCCTTCCCCCACCCCACCCTCTTCCAACCCTCTCTCTCTCTCTCTCCTACTCTGCATCTCCTTCACTCCCCACCTCCTCACTCCACTCATTTGTTACTCACTCACTCACTCATATCCAGTTCCTACACACCCTCTCCTCCCGTCCCACCTCTCTGGTCTTATTGCATCACTTCTCTGTAAATATATACAGTACAGTACCCTGGTCACATACAGCTGAATATTTCCTTTCATTACAAAATAAAACATTTCTTTTAACAAAATCAACATTCCATATAAATAAGCAACCACAAGCCCCCACTCTCTCTCTCTCTCTCTCTCTCTCTCTCTCTCTCTCTCTCTCTCTCTCTCTCTCCTTCAATCCCAGAAGCAAGAACTCACCAAAAGTCATGAGAATCTTGTGTTTCTGTTTACTAGTAGTTACCTGTGCATGTTACTTTACACACACACACACACACACACACACACACACACACACACACATAAACACACACACACACACACACACACATACACACACACACACACACACACCTTCCCTTCCACAGGCCTGTGTGTGTGTGCTACCACACCTACACTGTGTCAACAGTGCCCACCTACACCTACACTGTGTCAACAAGTGCCAACACCTACACCTACACTGTGTCAACAAGTGCCAACACCACTTACACTTCTGTGTCAACAAGTGCAACACCCACACCTACACTGCAACAAGTGCCAACACCTACCAGTCAACAAAGTGCCACCACCTACACCTACACTGTGTCAACAAGTGCCAACACCTACACTTACACTGTGTCAGCAAGTGCCAACACCTGCACCTACACTGTATCAACAAGCAACACCTACACTGTGTCAACAAGTGCCACCACCTACACCTACACTGTGTCAGCAAGTGCCAACACCTACACTTACACTCGTGTCAACAAGTGCCAACACCTGCACCTACACTGTATCAACAAGTGCCAACACCTACACTGTGTCAACAAGGCCAACACCTACGCCTACACTGTGTCAGCAAAGTGCCAACACCTGCACTCACACTGTGTCAACAAGTGCCAACACCTACACTGTGTCAACAAGTGCAAACACCTGCACCTACACGTGCCAACAAGTGCCAACACCTACACTGTGTCAAGGTGCCAACACCTGCACCTACACTGTGCCAACAAGTGCCAACACCTGCACCTACACTGTGTCAACAAGTGCCAACCACACTTACACTGTGTCAACAAGTGCCAACACCTACACTGTGTCAACAAGTGCCAACACCTGCACCTACACTGTGCCAAAAGTGCCAACACCTGCACCTACACTGTGTCAACAAGTGCCAACACCTACACTCACACTGTGTCAACAAGTGCCAACACCTGCACCTACACTGTGCCAACAAGTGCCAACACCTGCACCTACACTGTGTCAGCAAGTGCCAACACCTCCACACTGTGTCAACAAGTGCCAACACCTGCCCACTGTGTCAACAAGTGCCAACACCTGCACCTACACTGTGTCAACAAGTGCCAACACCTGCACCACACTGTGTCAACAAGTGCCAACACCCACACTTACACTGTGTCAACAAGTGCCAACAGCTACACTGTGTCAACAAGTGCCAACACCTGCACCTCACACTGTGTCAACAAGTGCCAACACCTACACCTACACCAGTGTCAACAAGTGCCAACACCCACACTGTGTCAGCAAGTGCCAACACCTGCAACCACACTGTGTCAGCAAGTGCCAACACCTGCACCTACACTGTGTCAACAAGTGCCAACACCTACACTGTGTCAACAAGGCCACCTGCACCTACACTGTGTCAACAGCGCCAACACCTACACCCTACACTGTGCCAACAAATGCCAACACCTGCACCTGCACTGTGTCAACAAGTGCCAACACCTACACTGGGTCAACAAGTGCTAACACCTACACTGTGTTAACAAGTGCCAACACCTACACTTACACTGTGTCAACAAGCCAACACCTGCACCTACAATGTGTCAACAAGTGCCAACACCTACACTGTGTCACAACTGCCAACACCTACACTGTGTCAACAAGTGCCAACACCCCACACTGTGTCATCAAGAACCAACACCTGACCCGACCTCATCCCCACACCTCCTTCTTATCCACTCCCTCTTCCTCTTCCTACTCACTTCTCCTCCTCCCTCTCACCTCCCACCACTGCCTCCTCCTCCAGCGGTAGAGACAAGAGGTGGACCCACTCTATGATTTACTCAACACGAGATGAATTATTTCGTGCGGAATTACTGTTGGAAAAGTCACGTTTGGGGAAAGGTGGTGGGGAGAGGTTGGGGAGAGGTTAGGGTTGGTTTGGGGAGGTTAGGGAGAGGTTAGGGGAGGTTAGGGTTGGTACGGGGAGGTTTAGGGAGAGGTTAAGGGAGGTTTGGGGAGGTGAGGGAGAGGCTGGGGAGAGGTTAGGGAAGTTAGGGAGATGTTTGGATAGGTTTGAAGATAGGGAGGAGAGTAGGGTGAAGGGAGAGGTGTGGGGATAACGGTAAGAAGGTCGGGGGTGGGAGGGAGGTTAGTGGGGGGGTAGGGGGTGGGGGGGTGGGGGTGGGGTAGGGGTAAGGGGTGGGGGGTAGGGGTAGGGGTAGGGGTAGGGGGTAGGGGGTAGGGGTGGGGGGTAGGGGGTGGTAGGGGTAGGGGGTAGGGTAGGGGTAGGGGTAGGGGTAGGGTAGGGTAAGGGTGGGGTAGGAGGGTAGGGTAGGTAGGGGGTAGGGTAGGGTGGGTGGGGGGTAGGGGATTTATGGTAAAGCACATTCATACCCAGATGCAGAACCTAACCTAACCTAACCTAACCTAACCTAACCTAACCTAACCTAACCTAACAACCCAACCTAACCACAAAGACAGATCTACTAATGGCTGGCGATCGTTCGTTAGGGTAGCGTTAATATGTGTGTCATTATGGGATAAAGAGGAACGCCAGGCACTGCTGACTGCTCGTGCTGGCGATGGTTAGAGGCGTATATGTCCATCGGGGAGGGAAGAGGGAGAGGAGAGAGGGAGAGGGAGAGAGGAGGAGGGAGAGAGGGAGGAGGGGAGACTAAGCTCGTGTATTGATTAAAGGAATGTATTATGATAATATGAAGAAAGGAAGAAAAATATGAAAGTAGGAAGGGAGGAAGAGAGAAGGGAGGGAGGGAGGGAAAGAGGAGAGAGGGAGGGAGGAGGGAGGAGGGAAAGGGAGGGAGGAGGGAGGGAAAGAGGAAGAGGGGGAGAGGGGAGGGAGGGAGGGAGGAGGAGGAGAAAGGAGGGACAGATATACACACCCTGGGACGAGGTGGTGGATACGAGCACCACAACAGAACACAGTTATTATACACAACAATAAGTGAGTGAGTGTGTGTGTGTGTGTGTGTGTGTGTGTGGGTGTGGGTGTGGGTGTGGGTGTGGGTGTGTAGGTTTGTGTGTGTGTGTGGGGTGTGTGTGTGTGTGTGTGTGTGTGTGTGTGTGTGTGTGTGTGGGTGTGTGTGTGTGTGTGTGTGTGTGTGTGTGTGTGTGTGTGTGTGTGTGTGTGTGTGTGTGTGTGTGTGTGTGTGTGTGTGTTACGTACAGGTGCGTGTCGTCTTACGTCACCTGTCTACCTTAATTACAGGAGGCAGCAGCAGGTATACCTGTGCTGCTGCCTTCCTTCTTCGCCCACGATTGGTTGTCCTCTAACTCTAGGTACTGTGTGGAGACCTGTGTTGACTCTCCAGGTACTGTGTGGAGAGACCTGTGTTGACTCTCCAGGTACTGTGTGTGAGCTGTGTTGACTCTCCAGGTACTGTGTGTGGAGACCTGTGACTCTCCAGGTACTGTGTGTGGAGACCTGTGTTGACTCTCCAGGTACTGTGTGTGGAGACCTGTGTTGACTCTCCAGGTACTGTGTGCGACTGTGTGTGGAGACCTGTGTTGACTCTCCAGGTACTGTGTGTGGAGACCTGTGTTGACTCTCCAGGTACTGTGCGTGGGGAGACCTGTGTTGACTCTCAGGTACTGTGTGTGGAGAACCTGTGTTGACTCTCCAGGTACTGTGTGGGAGACCTGTGTTGACTCTCCAGGTACTGTGTGTGGAGACCTGTGTTGACTCTCCAGGTACTGTGTGTGGACCCCAACGGAGACCTGTGTCGACTCTCCAGGTACTGTGTGTGGAGACCTGTGTTGTCTCCAGGTACTGTGTGTGGAGACCTGTGTTGACTCTCCAGGTACTGTGTGTGGAGACCTGTTGACTCTCCAGGTACTGTGTGTGGAGACCTGTGTTGACTCTCAGGTACTGTGTGTGACCTGTGTTGACTCTCCAGGTACTATGTGTGGGAGACCTGTGTTGACTCTCCAGGTACTGTGTGAGACCTGTTGACTCTCCAGGTACTGTATGTGGAGAGACCTGTGTTAACTCTCCAGGTACTGTGTGTGGAACTGTTGACTCTCCAGGTACTGTGTGTGGAGACCTGTGTGACTCTCCAGTGCTGTGTGTAGAACCTGTGTTGACTCTCCAGAGTGCTGTGTGAGACCGTGTTGACTCTCCAGGTACTGTGTGTGGAACCTGTGTTGACTCTCCAGGTACTGTGTGTGAGACCTGTGTGACTCTCCAGGTACTGTGTGGAGACCTGTGTTGACTCTCCAGGTACTGTGTGTGGAGACCTGTGTTGACTCTCCAGGTACTGTGTGTGGAGACCTGTGTTGACTCTCCAGGTACTGTGCGTGGGGAACCTGTGTTGACTCTCCAGGTACTGTGTGTGAGACCTGTGTTGACTCTCCAGGTACTGTGTGTGGAGACCTGTGTTGACTCTCCAGGTACTGTGTGTGGAGACCTGTGTTGTTCCAGGTACTGTGTGTGTGGAGACCTGTGTTGACTCTCAGGTACTGTGCGTGGAGCCTGTGTTGACTCTCCAGGTACTGTGTGTGGGAGACCTGTGTTGACTCTCCAGGTACTGTGTGTGAGACCTGTGTTGACTCCAGGTACTGTGCGTGGAGACCTGTGTTGACTCTCCAGGACTGCCCCTCCAGGACTGTGCGTGGAGACCTGTGTTGACTCTCCAGGTACTGTGTGTAGAACCTGTGTTGACTCTCCAGGTACTGTGTGTGGAGACCTGTGTTGACTCTCCAGGTACTGTGTGTGGAGACCTGTGTTGACTCTCCAGGTACTGTGTGTGGAGACCTGTGTTGACTCTCCAGGTACTGTGCGTGGAGACCTGTGTGACTCTCCAGGTACTGTGTGGGGCTTGTGTTGACTCTCCAGGTACTGTGTGTGGAGACCTGTGTTGACTCTCCAGGTACTGTGTGGAGACCTGTGTTGACTCTCCAGGTACTGTGTGTGGAGACCTGTGTTGACTCTCCAGGTACTGTGTGTGAGACATGTGTTGACTCTCCAGGTACTGTGTGTGGAACCTGTGTTGACTCTCCAGGTACTGTGTGTGGAGACCTGTGTTGACTCTCCAGGTACTGTGTGTGGGGCTGTGTCGACTCTCAGGCTACTGTGTGTAGAACCTGTGTTGACTCTCCAGGTACTGTGTGTGGAGACCTGTGTTGCTCTCCAGGTACTGTGCGTGGAGACCTGTGTTGACTCTCCAGGTACTGTGTGTAGAACCTGTGTTGACTCTCCAGGTACTGTGTGTGGGGACCTGTGTTGACTCTCACAGGTACTGTGTGTGGGAGACCTGTGTTGACTCTCAGGTACTGTGTGTGGGGACCTGTGTTACTGACTCTCCAGTACTGTGTGTGGGAGACATGTGTTGACTCTCCAGGTACTGTGTGTGAGACCTGTGTTGACTCTCAGTACTGTGTGTGTGGAGACCTGTGTTGACTCTCCAGGTACTGTGTGTGGAGACATGTGTTGACTCTCCAGGTACTGTGTGTGGAGACCTGTGTTGACTCTCAGGTACTGTGTGTGGAGACCTGCGTTGACTCTCCAGGTACTGTGCATGGAGACCTGTGTTGACTCTCCAGGGTGCTGTGTGTGGAGACCTGTGTGTCTCAGAGTGTGAGACCTGCAGCCTCAGGTACTGTGCGTGAGACCGTTGACTCTCCAGGTACTGTGTGTGGAGACCTGTGTTGACTCTCCAGGTACTGTGTGGAGACCTGTGTTGACTCTCCAGGTACTGTGTGTGGAGACCTGTGTTGACTCTCAGGGTGTGCAATGAGAGACCTGTGTTGACTCCTCCAGGTACTGTGTGTGTGGAGACCTGTGACTCTCCAGGTACTGTGTGGCAGAGACCTGTGTTGACTCTCCAGGTACTGTGTGTGGAGACCTGTGTTGCTCAGGTACTGTGTGTGGGGACCTGTGACTCTCCAGGTACTGTGTGTGGAGACCTGTGTTGACTCTCCAGGTGCTATGGCTGGAACCTGTGCTGTGCAGTGGGATGTGTTGACTCTCCAGGTACTGTGTGTGGAGACCTGTGTTGACTCAGGTACTGTGCGTGGAGACCTGTGTTGACCTCCAGGTACTGTGTGTGGAGACCTGTGTTGACTCTCCAGGTACTGTGTGTGGAGACCTGTGTTGACTCCAGGTACTGTGTGTGGAGACCTGTGACTCTCCAGGTACTGTGTGTGGAGACCTGTGTTGACTCTCCAGGTACTGTGTGTGGAGACCTGTGTTGACTCTCCAGGTACTGTGTGGCAGAACCTGTGTTGACTCTCAGGTACTGTGCGTGTGGAGACCTGTGTGACTCTCCAGGTACTGTGCGTGGAGACCTGTGTTGACTCTCCAGGTACTGTGTGTGAGACCTGTGTTGACTCTCCAGGTACTGTGTGTGGAGACCTGTGTTGACTCCAGGTACTGTGTGTGGAGACCTGTGTTGACTCTCCAGGTACTGTGTGTGGAGACATGTGTTGACTCTCCAGGTACTGTGTGTGGAGACTGTGTTGACTCTCCAGGTACTGTGTGTGGAGAACCTGTGTTGACTCTCCAGAGTACTGTGTGTGGAGACCTGTGTTGACTCTCAGGTACTGTTGCGGAGACCTGTGCTGTCCAGGTACTGTGCGTGGAGAACCTGTGTTGACTCTCCAGGTACTGTGTGTGAGACCTGTGTTGACTCTCCAGGTACTGTGTGTGTTGCTCTCAAGTACTGTGCGTGGAGACCTGTGACCTCCAGGTACTGTGTGTAGAACCTGTGTTGACTCTCCAGGTACTATGTGTGAGACCTGTGTTGACTCTCAGAGTACTGTGTGTGAGACCTGTGTTGACTCTCCAGGTACTGTGTGGAGACCTGTGTTGTTGACTCTCCAGGTACTGTGTGTGGAGACCTGTGTGTCTCCAGGCATGTGTGTGGGGACCCTGTGTTGACTCTCCAGGTACTGTGTGTAGAGACCATGGTGACTCTCCAGGTACTGTGTGTGGAGAACATGTGACTCTCAGGTACTGTGTGTAGAACCTGTTGACTCTCCAGGTACTGTGTGTGGAGACCTGTGTGACTCTCCAGGTACTGTGTGTGTCAGAGAACTGTGCGTAGAACCTGTGACTCAGGTACTGTGCGTGAGACCTGTGACTCTCCAGGTACTGTGTGGAGACCTGTGTTGACTCTCCAGGTACTGTGTGTGGAGACCTGTGTTGTCTCAGGTACTGTGCGTGAGACCTGTGTTGACTCTCCAGGTACTGTGTGTGGAGACCAGTTGACTCCAGGGTACATGTGTGGAGACCTGTGTGACTCTCAGGTACTGTGTGTGGAGACCTGTGTTGACTCTCCAGGTACTGTGTGTGGAGACCTGTGCTGACTCAGTATATGTGGAGACCTGTGTTGACTCTCCAGGTACTGTGTGTGGAGACCTGTGTTGACTCTCCAGGTACTGTGTGTGGAGACCTGTGTTGACCTCTCCAGGTACTGTGCGTGGAGACCTGTGTTGACTCTCCAGGTACTGTGTGTGGGGCCTGTTGACTCTCCAGGTACTGTGTGTGAGACCTGTGTTGACTCTCCAGGTACTGTGTGTGGAGACCTGTGTTGACTCTCCAGGTACTGTGCGTGGGAGACCTGTTGACTCTCCAGGTACTGTGCGTGAGACCTGTGTTGACTCTCCAGGTACTGTGTGGCTGGAGACCTGTGTTGACTCTCAGGTACTGTGAGACCTGTGACACTCCAGGACCTGCGTGGGAACCTAGCCTCCAGGTACTGTGTGAGAGACCTGTGGCTCTCCAGGTACTGTGCGTGGAGACCTGTGTTCATTTTCTAGAGTCACTGGAACGTAGCAGAGAGAGAGAGACGATCACCAGGAGGGTCACTCTGACGGACGGTACGCCATTACGTCCCGTCACGGTAGACGAATGCTCCACATGGTGGCTCCTTAGTTGAGCTACGATCTCAGACAACCAATCAGGAATCAGCTTGGATCATTCTTCTCAACACAACTTAGTCGAGTCTCCGGATAATGATAATTCCGATTATCTAATTATCGAAAGAACACATTATCAGGTCCTGATTATCAAGATTATCCACGATTATCAAGTATCCTCAGCCGGTTTATCCACAATTATATTATACTATAAATTATACAGTATTTTTATTATACTCATAAATGAGTTGAACTCCTCTCTCTCTCTCTCTCTCTCTCTCAGCTGGTGGACACTAAGTTGATGCTGTTGACGTCAGTGTTATTATATTATTGTCATTGCCGTTAAAAAAGTCGTCCTCTGTTATTATTGATTGTTGAATTTATTTTTTGTTATTGTTGTTGTTTGTTGATTTATTGTTTTAGTTGCTTTTGTTGTTGTTTATAATATTTTGTTGTTATTGTTTTTTTATTTATATTATTATTGTTATTGTTTTCTTGATTTAGTTGTTTTTTGTTGTTGTTTATATTGTTATTGTTGTTGTTTTCTGATTTAGTTGTTTTTTGTTGTTGTTTATATTTTTCTTGTTGTTGTTTAATCTTTTAATGGTTTTATATTATTGTTATATTTGTTATTGTTGTTATTAGTATTACTGTTACTGAACAAAGTTGTTCACTCAGCTAATATTCCTGTGTCTTAGTTATATGACGGTAGAGGTCAGGTGGGCCCCAGCTCTAATAGGCCTGGTGCTAATCCAAACTAATTATTAGGTTTGAGGGCTAATTAGGTTTTTGATCCCATTACGATTTGAACCCATTAGGAATACTGTCTCCATAGGCTGTTGGGTTGGGGCTTTAGGATTAGGCTCAACTAACTAATGACAAGTCTGTTATTATCGCAAACTTTGGGTTGTTATATTACATACATATATATATTATTGTTATATTTGACAAACTATTCACAGACAGACAGCAACAGACAGACACAACAAGAAAGACACACACACACACACACAGACACACACACAGACACACAGACAGCACACAGCACACACACACAGCACAGCACACACACACACACACACACAGCACACACAGACAGACAGACAGACACACACACACAAAACATGAAGTGTTAAAAGGTCAGGGACAGATCAGCAGATTCAACCAAGGTCCTCCGACATGGCCGGACACATTTTTGGTCATGTGCCGGACTGGGTGACGTCTGGCTGCTGGGGTGACGTCTGGCGGCTGGGGTGACGTCTGGCTGCTGGGGGTGACGTCTGGCGGCTGGGGTGACGTCTGGCGGCTGGGGTGACGTCTGGCGGCTGGGGTGACGTCTGGCGGCTGGGGTGACGTCTGGCTGCCGGGGTGACGTCTGGCGGCCGGGGGTGACGTCTGCGCTGGGGTGACGTCTGGCGGCTGGGGGTGACGTCTGGCGGCTGGGGTGACGCCTGGCGGCTGGGTGACGTCTGGCGGCTGGGGTGACGTCTGGCGGCTGGGGTGACGTCTGGCGGCTGGGGTGACGTCTGGCTGCTGGGGTGACGTCTGGCGGTGGGTGACGTCTGGCGCTGGGGTGACGTCTGGCGGTGGGTGGGGCTGACGTCTGGCGGTGGGGTGACGTCTGGCGGCTGGGGTGACGTCTGGCGGCTGGGGTGACGTCTGGCGGCTGGGGTGACGTCTGGCGCTGGGGGTGACGCGTTCGGCGGCTGGGGTGACGTCTGGCGGTTGGGGTGACGTCTGGCGGCTGGGGTGACGTCTGGCGGCTTGGGTGACGTCTGGCGGTTGGGTGACGCTCCGCGGCTGGGGTGACGTCTGGCGGCTGGGTGACGTCTGGCGGCCGACGGTCTGGCGGCTGGGGTGACGTCTGGCGGCTGGGGTGACGTCTGGCTGCTGGGGTGACGTCTGGCGGCTGGGTGACGTCTGGCGGCTGGGGTGACGTCTGGCAGCTGGGGTGACGTCTGGCGGCTGGGGGGTAACGTCTGGCTGCTGGGGTGACGTCTGGCGGCTGGGGTGACGTCTGGCGGCTGGGGTGACGTCTGGCTGCTGGGGTGACGTCTGGCGGCTGGGGTGACGTCTGGCGGCTGGGGGTGACGTCTGGTGGCGCTGGGGGGGGGTGACGTCTGGCAGCTGGGTGACGTTGGCAGCTGGGGGTGACGTTCGCGGCTGGGGTGACGTCTGGCGGCTGGGGTGAGGTCTGGGAGGCCGGGGAAGAGATGACTCAAAGCACGGAGAAGGAAGGGTTATATATTTTGAGAGGGGTGGGAGAGGGGAGGGGGGGGTGGAGGAGAGAGGAGGAGGGAGAGGGGGGAGAGGAGCGAGATTTGATGGCCATTTATTAAGGAGGGGAGGTTGTGAAATTAAGTGGTCGTAATCTTGAAGGGTAGAGAAGGGGTGAATTCTGATGATTATTTTGTTAAGATGAGAGGGAGCAGAGAGATGATTGGTCATGTTCTTGAGGGGGAGGAGGGAGGGAGGTAGGGGAGGGAAGGGAGAAGGGGAGGAGGGGGAGGAGGAGGGGAGGGGAGGGGAGGAGGGAGGAGGAGGGGAAGGAGAAGGGGAGAGGGAGGGGAGGGGGAGGGAGGGGAGGGGGAGGGGAGGGGAGGGGAGGGGGGAGGGAGGGAGGGGGGAGGGAGGGGAGGAGGAGGAGAGAGGAGAGAGGGGAGGGGAGGGAGGAGAAGGGGGAGGGGAGGGAGGGAGGGAGGGAGGGGAGGGAAATAAGGTAAAAGAAGGATTTATTCAGGTGATGTAAATACTAACTAGTGGTCACTTGAGCACGACTTAAGGAAGCAAGGAAAGAAGGTTGCAGTACACTAAAATACTTAGCACCTTGAGGTCATGGCCCAACGAGGAACATAGGTGTGAGTGCATCAGTAACGTCTAGTGATATTAAGAAGTTATCCATCGTATGTGGGAGGACAGACGACTGTTAAATTCTTCATATGTTCACATGCTTTCTCAAGAATACACATCGTTATGCCTATACCTGTGCATACCTGTATGTATGTATGTATATGTATGTATGTATGTGTATGTATGTGAGAGGAGGGTAGGTGGGAGGAGGGGGGTAGGTGTGGGAGGGGAGGAGGGTAGGTGAGGGGAAGGTAGGTGGAGGGGGGAGGGTAGGTGGAGGGGAGGGTAGGGGTGGGAGGAGGAGGGCAGGTGGGGGGGGTAGGTGGGAGGGGAGGTAGGTGTGAGGGAGGAGGTAGGTGAGGAGGAGGAGGTGTGAGGAGGGGAGGCAGGTGGGAGGAGTGAGGGCAGGTGGGAGGGGAGGAGGTAGGTGAGGAGGAGGGTAGGGTGGAGGGGGAAGGTGGGTGGAGGGAGGAGGGTAGGTGGAGGGAGGAGGGTAGGGTGGGAGGGGAGGAGGGGTAGGTGGGAGGGAGGAGGGGTAGGGTGGAGGGAGGAGGTAGAGGGAGGAGGGTAGGTGAGGGGAGGGTAGGTGGGGAGGGAGGAGGGGGGAGGGAGGAGGGTAGGTGTGGGAGGGGAGGAGGTGGGAGGGGAGGAGGGTAGGTGTGGGAGGGAGGAGGGTAGGTGAGGGGAGGAGGTAGGTGGGGGAGGGGAGGTAGGTGGGAGGGAGGAGGGTAGGTGGAGGGAGGGTAGGTGGAGGGGGAGGGGTAGGTGGGGAGGAGGGTAGGGTGGAGGGGAGGTGTAAGGGGAGGGGGAGGGAAGAGGGTAGGTGGGAGGGAAGAGGGAGGGGAGGTGAGGGAGGAGGGGTAGGTGGGAGGAGGAGGGTAGGTGGAGGAGGAGGTAGGTGGGAGGGAGGAGGTGTGAGGAGGTAGGTGGGAGGGGTGTGAGGGGAGGTGAGGGAGGAGGGTAGGTGGGAGGGGGAGGAGGTGAGGGAGGAGGGTGATGTGAGGAGGAGGGTAGGTGTGAGGGGAGGAGGAGGAGGGTAGGTGTGGGGAGGGAGGAGGGTAGGTGTGAGGGAGGAGGGTAGGTGTGAGGGGAGGTAGGGGTGGTGGAGGAGGGTAGGTGGGAGGGGAGGGGTAGGGTGTGAGGGGAAGGTGTGGGAGGGAGGAGGTAGGTGTGAGGGGAGGAGGGTAGGTGGGAGGTGAGGGGAGGTAGGTGTGGGAGGGGGGGAGGGGGAGGTAGGTGGGAGGAGGGGTGTGGGAGGGGGAGGGGAGGGGGTGTGGAGGGAGGAGGGGTAGGGAGGGGAAGGGTAGGTGGTGGGGGAGGTGTGGAGGGAGGAGGTGGGAGGAGGAGGTGGGAGGAGGAGGGGTAGGTGGAGGGAGGAGGGTAGGTGTGAGGGGAGGGTAGGTGTGGAGGGGAGGGAGGGGAGGTAGGTGAGGGGGAGGAGGGTAGGTGGGAGGGGGAGGGTAGGTGTGTGAGGAGGAGGGTAGGTGGAGGGGGAGGGTAGGTGTGGAGGAGAGGTGAGGGAGGAGGGTAGGTGTGGAGGGAGGAGGGTAGGTGTGAGGAGGGTAGGGTGAGGGAGGGGTAGGTGAGGGAGGGGGTAGGTGTGAGGGAGGTGGGGAGGGGAGGGAGGGGTGTGAGGAGGGGAGGGTAGGTGTGAGGGGAGGAGGGAGGGGAGGGAGGAGGGTAGGTGTGAGGGAGGTGGGAGGGGAGGTGTGAGGGGAGGTGGGGGAGGGGAGGAGGGTAGGTGGAGGGAGGGTGGGTGGGAGGGGAGGGTAGGTAGGAGGAGGGTAGGTGTGAGGAGGTGGGTAGGTGTGAGGGAGGAGGGTAGGGTGGGAGGGAGGAGGGTAGGTGGGAGGGGAGGGGAGGGGAGGTGGGAGGGAGGAGGGTAGGTGGGAGGAGGAGGGTAGGTGGAGGAGGGAGGTGTAAGGGGGGAGGTAGGTGTGAGGGGAGGGAGGGGGAGGAGGAGGGTAGGGGTGAGGGAGGAGGGTAGGTGTGAGGAGGTGAGGAGGGTGAGGGAGGAGGGTAGGTGTGAGGGAGGAGGGGAGGGGAGGGTAGGTGGGAGGGGAGGGTAGGTGGGAGGAGGAGGTAGGTGGGAGGAGGAGGGTAGGTGGGAGGGAGGTGGGAGGGCAGGGGTAGGTGGGAGGAGGAGGTAGGTGGGAGGGGAGGTGGGAGGGAGGTGGGTAGGTGAGGGAGGAGGGTAGGTGGAGGGAGGAGGGTAGGTGTGAGGGGAGGTAGGTGGGAGGAGGTAGGTGAGGAGGAGGGGTAGGTGGGGGAGGTGGGAGGGGAGGGTAGGTGGGAGGGGGAGGGTGAGGAGGAGGGGAGGGGGGGGAGGGGTAGGTGGAGGGGAGGGTAGGTGGAGGGGAGGGTAGGTGGGAGGGGAGGGTAGGTGGGAGGGGAGGGTAGGTGTGAGGGAGGGTAGGTGGGAGGGGAGGGTAGGTGTGGAGGGGGAGGTAGGTGAGGAGGGTGTAGGGGAGGGGGAGGTAGTGGGAGGGGAGGGTAGGGGTGTGAGGGGAGGGTAGGGGGGAGGGGAGGGGTAGGTGTGAGGGGAGGAGGGAGGGGGAGGGTAGGTGAGGGGGAGGGTAGGGTGTGAGGGGAGGGTAGGTGGAGGGGGAGGATGTGTGAGGGGGAGGGTAGGTGGGAGGGGGGGAGGGAGGAGTGAGGGGGAGGGTATGTGAGGGGAGGAGGGTAGGTGGGAGGGAGGATGGAAGGTGAGGGGGGGAGGGTAGGTGTGTTAGGGGAGGGTGTGAGGGGAGGTAGGATGAGACGTATTAATGTAGAGGTCTTGGAATGCCGTGATTGGTTGAATTAAAAGCCAGCCACCTGCGTCACGTGCCTTCCAAGCCAGTGAAGGTTGTACGGGTTAAGAAAGAATAGAATATATACTTTTTCTTGCTCCTGTGACGATACCACAGCAAGAGGTCGATGACTGTCGAGGGAAACCACAAAATTATGATTATCAATTTGACTGATGTTGTTTCCTTAAAATCAATTTGTTCGTGATAATGATACACGGGTCCTGAGTACGGGCACACGGGTCCTGGGTACTGACACGGACACGGGTTCTGTACTACCGGACGCAGCTTAACGTGACACGGATGAATACACTGACACTAACTTCAAACAGCAAAAAACAAAATGATCCCATAACAAGAGGGTGGCAGCAGCAGCAGGAGCAGCCAGGTAGCAGCAGTAAATGTAAACACCTGCTGGAAAGAAATAACAGCAGATGGCCCATGAAGCACAGTAACAAACACACACACAAATGGTTGCTCTCTTGTAATGAAGATGGCCGGTTGAGCTACCAGTGAATTTGTTTAAGGTGTGTAGAAGTGTCGCCAACACAACAACCACACCCTGAGACACGACTGCATGCTCTAGAAAGAAGCGAATAGTCCGAGAAGACCGACAACCTCGCCACACACTGAAAACCATTGCCCCGGAACACGATCAGCAACCGACAACATCAGGTTCTAACATGCTGCGTGCAGACAGAAAGGCAAATGACAAAGAAACTTTTTATAAGCCACCTGCCTGTGACGAACCCTGATCTACTTTGCAAGGAAAGTATGCTGAACATATACTACAAGCTTACACACACACACACACACACACACACACACACACAAACACACCAATCTTTTGTTTCAAATGAAATAAGAAAGAACGATGCTGAAGATTGAGACCAAAGATGCATAAGTGAGCATGTAACAACGCTCACCCTTAAAAAGAGAAAACAATAAAGAAGACTGGTAAAAAATATTAGATAATATGCTGGCGCAGTAATGAAAGCGAAAGCTCAATCGTGACGGTCAGAGCGAAGAACATTTCATTATTCCGCTCGAATCTTTAAGCCGCGTTCTTTGTTACGAATCGAACTTATTATGCAGAAACTGAAGCTGCTGAAATGATGTGTTATTATGCTGCTGAACTGCCTGGAAGCCCTTGAAGCATACACCCGGTCTTTTGATGTCGCTCATCTCCCTCACGTTTGCAGATCCAACGTGATTTTTCACTCAACACAGGTGAACATTATTTATGGGGTATAATGAGAGCCGCGTGATTACTGATGTTTAATGAGAATGATGGACACGGTATTGGACGAAAGGTTATAACAACAACAACAATTATTATTATTCTACTACTACTACTACTACTACTACTACTCACTACTACTACTACTACTACTACTACTACAACCACATCATCATCATCGTTTATTATCACAAAGAGTAAAGCAGATCACTGACCATACACATATATTCACTTGGCTGCTTCTACCACAGCACAGAAGCACTGTTCACCAGGTCTTCAGCAGTACGACCACGACCAGACACAGAGTACGCACCCTGGCCCAGACACACAGAGTACTTAACCAGAGACAAGAGTACGACTCCTGCCAGATACAGAGTACGACTCAAGCGTTATTTTTAAGGCAAAATAATTTGATGACGTTAAAATCATGTAACTTCGACACCTGGACATAGACACCTCCACTTACTTATTTCACCTAAATACGGCAAGGTAAATAGAAGCAGCAGCAGCAGGCAGCAGCATATATATATATAAGCAGGTTATATATATATGGCGGCTAAGGCGCAGGCGCATACCAGCAGAGGCCGAAGCTGGTGATAGGGATGTCAGTGTAAATATTTTGGTACAAGCTGCAAATTGAACATCACACAACACTACACGTTGACGAAAAATCACAGCAATAACTTATATATAGCAACACGTAACTGAACGAAGCACAACGA
>NW_024720222.1:0-37500 GCF_018991925.1 Homarus americanus
ATTGTACTTCGTTCAGTTACGTATTGCTGGGAAGAATAAAGGGCAGGGGGAAGAATAAAGGGCAAGAGGGAAGAATAAAATATGTATGTGGAGAATATAAAGGAAGGGGAAGAATAAAAAGAGCAGAAGGGGAAGAATATAAAAGGGCAAGGGGGGAAGAATAAAAAAGGGGAAGAGGAAAGAATAAAAGGGCAGAGGGGAGGAATAAAAAGGGCAGGGGGAGGAAGAATAAAAAGGAGAAGGGGGAAGAATAAAAAGAACAAGGGGGAAGAATAAAGGGAAGGGGAAGAATAAAAGGGCAAGGGGGAAGAATAAAGGGCAAGGGGGGAAGAATAAAAGGGCAAGGGGGGGAAGAATTAAAAGGGAAGAGGGAAGAATAAATTTGGGGAAGAATAAAGGGCAAGGGGGAAGAATATAAAGTGAAGGGGAAGAATAAAAGGGAGGGGGAAGAATAAAAGGGGAAGAATAAAGGGAGAGGGGAAAGGGAAGGCAAGGGGAAGAATAAAAAGAGGAGGGGAAGAATATAAAAGACAAGGGGAAGAATAAAGGGCAAGAGGGGAAGAATAAAGGGGAGGGGGAGAGAATAAAAGGAAGAGTGGAAGAATAAAGGGCAAGGGGGAGGAGAATAAGGGCAAGAGGGGAAGAATAAAGGGCAAGGGGAAGAATAAAGGGGTAAGAGGGGGAGAATAAGAAGGGCAGAGGTAAGATAAAAGGGCAAGGGAGTAAGGGCAAGGGGGAAGATGGGGGGGAAGAATAAAGGGCAAGAGGAAAGAATAAAAGGAGAGGGGGAAGAATAGTAGGGCAAGAGGGAAGAATATGTGATGTGAAGAATGAAGGGAGGGGGGTGAAGAATATAAAGGCAAGAGGGGGAAGAATAAAGGGAGAGGGGAATAATAAGAGGAAAAAAGAGGGGAAGAATAAAAGGGCAGGGGAAGAATAAATAGGGAAGGAGAATAAAAAGGGAATAGGGGGGAAGATAAAAGGGGAGGGAAGAATGTAAGGGAAGGGGAAGAATAAAAAGGGAGGGGAAAATAAAGGGAGGGGAGGAATAAAAGGGCAAGGGGGAAGAATAAAAGGGAAGGGGGAAGAATAAAGGGCAAGAGGGAGGAATGTAAAGGGAGGGAAGAAAGAAATGGCAAGGGGGAAGAATAAAAGGGACAAAAGAGGGGGAGGATAAAAAGGGAAGAGGGGAAGGGGAAAGGCAAGAGGAAAGGGCAAGAGGGAAAGGATAAGAAATTGCAAGAGGGAAGAATAGTAGCAGGGGGGAAAGAATAAAAGGGGTGAGGGGGAGGAATAGGGCAAGAGAAAAGAGGGCAAGAGGAAGAATGAATAAAATAGAGAGGAGAAGAATAAAAGGGCAGGGAGGGGGTGAAGATAAAGGGGGGGGGAAGAATATAAAGGGCAGGAGGGAGGAATATAAAGGGCAAGAGAGAAGAATAAAAGGGCAAGAGGAAGAGATGAATAAAGGGAAGAGGGGGGGATATAAAGGACAAGAGGGGAAGAATAAAGGGGAGGGAAAGAATGGGCAAGAGGGGAAGAATAAAGGGCAGGGGGGGGGAGGAATAAAAGGGGAGGAGAAGAATAAAAGGGGAGGAAGAGATGAATAAAAGGGCAGAGGGAGGAATAAAGGACAAGAGGGAAGAATAAATGGAAAAGGGGAAGAATAAAGGGGCAAGAGGGAAGAATTAAAAGGGCAAGAGGGATACAATATGGAAGGAGGTGTGTGATTTCTCTGTTTTCCTTCACTCTCAAAGTTTTTGTGTATTAGTTGTGGTGAGGGAGGAGGGAGGGGGGGGGGGGGAGGAGGGGGAGGGAGGGTGGGGAGGGGAGGGAGGGGGAGGGGAGGGAGGGGGAGTTGAGGGAGGGGGGGGGGAGGGGGGGGATGGGAGGGAGGGGGAGAGGGGGGGGAGGAGGAGGGGGAGGGAGGGGGAAGGGGAGTGGAGGGAGGAGGAGGTGAAGGGTGAGGAGGGTAGAAGGAGGGATGGAGGGTGAGAGGAAGACGACTGGTAGGTGATGAAATGAGTTTGTCCGGATGTGCCAATAATCTGTGGTGTAAGAGGTGGGTGTAGGTGGGTGTAGGTGGGTGTAGGTGGGTGTAGGTGGGTATAGATGGTGTGGGTGGGTGTAGGTGGGTGATGGGTGTGGGTGGGTGTAGGTGGGTATCGTGGGTGTGGGAGGGTGTAAGTGGGTGTGGGTGGGTATCGATGGGTGTGGGTGGGTTTGGGTGGGTAGTGATGGGTGTAGGTGGGTGTAGGTGGGTAGATGGGTGTGGGTGGGTGTAGGTGGGTGTGGGTGGGTGTGGGTGGGTGTAGGTGGGTGTGGGTGGGTGTAAGGTGGGTGTGGGTGGGTGTAGGTGGGTGTGGGTGGAGTGTGGGTGGGTGTAGGTGGGTGTGGGTGGGGTGTGGTGGGTATCGTGGGTGTGGGTGGGTGTGGGTGGGTGTGGTGGGTGTGGAGTGGGTGTGGGTGGTGTAGATGGGTGTAGGTGGGTTAAGGTGGGTGTAGGTGGGTGTAAGGTGGGTGTGGGTGGGTGTGGGAGGGTGGTGGGTGTAGGTGGGTGTAGGTGGGTGTAAGGTGGGTGTGGGTGGGTGTAGGTGGGTGTGCAGGGTGGGTGTAGGTGGGTGTGGGTGGTGTAGGTGGGTGTAAGGTGGGTGTGAGTGGGTGTAGGTGGAGGTAGAGGGTGTAGGTGGGTGTGGGTGGTATGGATGGAGATTGTAAGTGGTGGGTGTAGGTGAGTGTAGGGTGGGTGTGGTGGGTGTAAAATGGGTGTGGAGTGGGTGTAGGTGGGTTTGGGTGGAGTGTAGCGTGTGTGGGTGGGTGTAGGTGTGTGGGTGGTTGTGGGTGGGTGTGAATGGGTGTAGGTGGGTGTGGGTGGGTGTGGGTGGGTGTGGGTGGGTGTGGGGTGTAGGTGGGTGTGGGTGGGTGTGGGGGTGTGGGTGGGTGTGGGTGGTGTGGGTGGGTGTGGGGGTGTGAGGTGGGTGTGGGTGGGTGTGGGTGGGTGTTGGGGTGTAAGTGGGTGTGGGTGGGGTGTGGGGGGGTGTAGGGTGGGTGTAGGTGGGTGTAGGTGGGTGTGGGGGTGTAGGTGGGTGTGGGTGGGTGTAGGTGGGTGTGGTGGTTGGGGGTGTGGAGTGGGTGTAAGTGGGTGTGGGTGGGTGTGGTGTGTGTGGGTGGGCGTGGGGGTGTAGTGGGTGTGGGTGGGTGTGTAGGTGGGTGTGCAAGGTGGGGGGTGTAGGTGGGTGTAAGTGGGTGTGGGTGGGTGTAGGTGGGTTGGTGGGTGTGGGTGGGTGTGTGGGTGGGTGTGGGTGGGTGTGGGTGGTGTGGGTGGGTGTGGGTGGGTGTGGGTGGGTGTGGGTGGGTGTAGGTGGGTGTGGTGGGTGTGAGGTGGTTTAGGGTGTGTGGGTGAGTGTAGGGTGGGTTATGGTGGGTGTAAGGTGGAGGTGTGGGTTAGGTGGGTGTGGTGGGTGTAGGTGGGGTAGGTGGGTGTGGTGGGTGTGGGTGGGTATGGGGTGGGTGTGGGTGGTGTGGGTGGGTGTGGGTATGTGTGGGTGGGTGTTGGGGTGTGTAGTGGGTGTGGGTGGGTGTGGGTGGGTGTGTGTGGTTGGGGGGGGTGTGAGTGGAGTGGGTGGGTGTGGGTGGTGTGTGTGGGTGTAGGTGGGTGTGGGTAGGTGTGGGTGTGGGTGGGTGTGGGTGGGTGTAGGTGGTGTAAGGTGGGTGAGGTGTGTGTGGGGTGGTGTGGGTGGTGTGGGTGGGTGTAAGGTGGGTGTGGGTGGGTGTAAGGTGGGTATGGATGGGTGTAGGTGGGTGTGGGTGGGTGTAAGGTGGGGTGTAGGTGGGTGTAAGGTGGGTGTTGGTGGTATGGATGGGTGTGGGTGGTGTAGGTGGGTGTGGGTGGGTGTGGGTGGGTGTGGGTGTGGGTGGGTGTGGGTGGGTGTGGGTGGGTGTGGGTGGGTGTAAGGTGGTGTGGGGTGGATAGATGGGTGTGGGCTGGGTGTAGGTGGGTGTGGGTGGGTGTGGTGGGTGTGGGTGGGTGTATGGTGGGTGTGGGTGGGTGTGATGGGTGTGGGTGGGTGTGGGTGGGTGTAGGTGTGTGTGGGTGGGTGTAGGTGGGTGTAGGTCAGTGTGGGTGGATTTAGGTGGGTGTTGGGGGGTGTAGGTGGGTGTTGAGAGTGTAGGTGGGTTTAGGTGGGTGTAGATGGGTGTAGGTGGGTGTGTAGGTGTAGGTGGGTGTGGGTGGGTGTGGGTGGGTGTGGGTGGGTGTAGGTGGGTGTAGGGTGGGTGTAAGGTGGGTGTGTGTGGGTGTGGGTGGATGTAACTGGGTGTAGGTGGGTGTAAGTGGGTGTAGGTGTGGGTGTAGGGTGGGTGTGGGTCAGGTGTGGGTGGGTGTAGGTGGGTGTGGGTTGGTGGGTGGGTGTGGGTGGGTGTGGGTGTGGTGGGTGTGGTGGATGGGTGTGGGTGGGTGTAAGGTGGGTGTAAGTGGGTGTGGGTTGGTGTGGGTGGGTGTGGGTGGGTGTAGGGTGGTGTGTAAGGTGGGTGTGGGTGGTGTGATGGGTGTGGGTGGGTGTTGGTGGGTGTAGGTGGGTGTAGGTGGGTGTAGGTGGGTTTGGGTGGGTGTGGGTGTGTAGGTGGGTGTAGGTGGGTGTAGGTGGGTGTGGGTGGGTGTAGGTGGATGTACAGGGGTGTAGTGGGTGTAAGTGGGTGTAGGTGGGTGTAAGGTGGGTGTGGGTAGGTGTAGGTGGGTGTGGGTGGGTGTGGGTGGGTGTGTAGATGGGTGTAGGTGGGTTTGGGTGGGTGTATGTGGAGTGGGTGTAAGTGGGTGTGGGTGGGTGTGGGTGGGTGTGGGTGGGTGTAAGGTGGGTGTAGTTGGGTGTGGGTGGGTGTAAGGTGGGTGTGGTGGAGGTGTAGGTGTGTGTGGGTGGGTGTGGGTGGGTGTAAGGTGGGTGTGGGTGTGTGTGGGTGGGTGTGAAGGGTGTGGGTGGGTGTAGAGGTGGGTGTAGGTGGGTGTGTGGGTGGGTGGGTGGGTTTGGGTGGGTGTGGGTGGGGGGGAGTGGGGTGGGTGGGTGGGTGGGTGGGTGGTGGGTGTGGGTGGGTGTGGTGGGTGTAGGTGGGTGTGGGTGGGTGTGGGTGGGTGTAGGTGGGTTGTGGGTGTAGGTGGTGTGGTGTGGGTGTAAGGTGGGTGTAAGGTGGGTGTGTGGTGGTGTGGTGGGTGTGGCAGGTGTGGGTGGGTGTGGGTGGGTGTAGGTGGGTGTAGCTGGTGTAGGTGGGTGTGGGTGGTGTAGGTGGGTGTGGCTGGTGTGGGTGGGTGTGGGTGGTGTGTGGGTGGGTGTGGGTGGTGTGGGTGGGTGTGGTTGGTGTAGGTGGTGTGGTTGGTGTGGGTGGGTGTGCTGGTGTGTGGGTGGGTGTGTCTGGTGTGGGTGGGTGTGGGTGGTGTGGGTGGGTGTGGGTGGTGTGGGTGGGATTTAGCTGGTGTGGGTGGTGTGGCTGGTGTGGGTGGGTGTGGGTGGGTGTAGGGTTTGGGTGGGTGTGGGTGGGTGTGGGTGGTTGTGTGGGTGGTTAAGGTGGGTGTGTGTGGGGTGTGGTGGTGTGGGGTGGGTGTGGGGGTGTGGTGGGTGTGGGGTGGGTTGGGTGGGTGTGGGGTGGGTGTGGGTGGGTGTGGGGTGGGTGTGGGGTGGGTGTAAAGAGTGAGTGAAAAAGGTGGGTGTAGGTGGATTTAGGTGAGCGTAGCTGGTGTAGAGTGGGTGTAAGTGGGTATGCAGAGTGAGTGAAAAGGTGGGTGTAGGTGGGTGTAGGTAGGTGTAAAGGTAGTGAAAAGAGTAGGTGTAAGTGGAAGTGTAGGAAGGAGAGTGTAAGTAGGTGTAAAGTGTAAAAGAGTGAGTGTAAGAGTAGAGTGTAGAGTGTAAGTGAGTGTAAGGTAGATGTAGGTGGGTGTAAGGTGGGTGTATTTTAGGTAGGTGTAAGTAGATTTGGGGTGGTATACTGTGGGTTAGGTGTAAATTAGTGTAACCGGGTGTAGAAATAGAGTGTGAAGTGGGTGTAAATAGGGTGTAAATGGGTGTGGGTGAGAGTACTTGGGTCATGCACGGGGAGTACATGGTGTAAGTGTTGCTGTCTCGGCCCGTACTGATGAAGCAGTGCCCACAGGTTCACGGCAGTTCTTCTTCACGCTGAACCACACATGTGAGGAGCATGCCTTTACGCCTGGGGAAAGAACCAAGAACCTCAGTGAGTTACTGAGACTTCATTTAGAACCCCGAGATGAATGAACAGCAGGGGGTGGATATACAGTGAGTTATGAGCCTTTATGAACCTCTGAACTTGGTGAGTATAATGTTTTGAACCTTTATGTACCTCTGGACTTGAGTATAATGTTTTGAACGTTTTATGAACATTTGGGGTTGAATATAGTGAGTTTTGAACCTTTATGAACCTCCTGAGCATATGTAAATATAGTCTTAAATCATATGAACCCCTGGTGAAGAATATATTTTACTCTCATGAACCCCTATGAACTTCTGGGTCCAAAATATAGTGTTATATTGGTAACTTATCTCATAGCAGGGTGAGATAATATAATATAAACATAATATGTAAATATACTTTTCATACGTATTTATAAAGTGTATAATTACGTGAGATAATTTTATTTTATTTTTGCTATGGCAGATGCTCTATATATGACGTCATCCCTCAGGGTTTTGTTGCTTTTTAGAGGGGAGACTGAGCCAGGGGTTAATGGTCTGAGTAATTGTAGAAGCACAGTTAAACAGAAACAGATGCCAATTAAGTCGTAATTAGAGACGTAATTGATATTAATGAGGTAGACTAGTTAGGTCATTACATTTGACTTTGTTTAGTTGTAAATAATAAAAAAAAAATGGTACAAGTGATGTCAGTTATATTCTAATAGTATTTCTTTTACAAAAAATATACAATAATCACTTAAGAAAACACCAGAATCAACACAATCATATAACTCCACATGAATCAGTAATAAACTGACTACACGAATGCTGCAGTGATAACAAACATTGCCGGATTCATGTGGAGTTATATGATTATTGATTATTATTGGTGTTTTCTTAAGTGATTATTGTATATTTTTGTAAAAAAGAAATACTATTAGAATATAACTGACATCACTTGTACCATTTTTTTTTTGTATTTACAATAAACAAAGTCAAATGTAATGACCTAACTAGTCACTCATTAATATCAATTACGTCTCTAATTACGATTTAATTGGCATCTGTTTCTGTTTAACTATTAGCTTCTACAATTATAAATAAGTAACCACAAACCAGTCTCTCAAAAACCTTAAAGCCTGAGTGGATGACGTCATATATGAGGCATTCATAGCAAAAATAAAAACTGTGATCGTCGATTCACACACATATACCCACCTACTTAATACTTGTACACCTAAACAACACATGGCAGAACAGGGCACAAGATCATAGCACAAGCATTGCATGGCACTGGGCACTGGGCAGGGCACTGGAACTGGGTTTGGGTTTGGAAAGGAACTGGGCACTGGCTGGGTCACGCACCTGCAGTTGGCACATGGCGCATGGCATGGCAGGATGGCACAGGGCATGGGCACTGGGGCAGGGCAGGGGGCAGGGCAGGGATGGGCAGGGCATGGGTTGGGCATGGCAGCATGGCACATGGGCACTGGGCACATTTGGATCAGCAGGGACTGGTTACCCACCTACACCCACCTTACACCCACTACACCCGCCTACACCCACCTCACCCATGTACCACCTACACCCTCTTACCCACCTACACCCACCTTACGCCACTTACACCCCCTGCACCCCTCTGATACCCTCTTACACCCACCTTACACCCTCTTACACCCCTTACACCCACCTGCACCACCTCACGCCTGCCCACCCACCCACCACCCACCCTTCACCCACCTGCCTCTTACACCCACCCACCCTCCCACCTTACACCCGCCTTACACCCACCTACACCCCCTAAATCCTGCCACCCACCCTACCACCACCCACCACACCTGTACATACCTACACCCACCATCGTGCCCACCTACCACCCACCCTACTCCCCATGCACCCACCTACCTAGACCATCGTGCTACCACCTTACCTACACACCTAAATCTTATACCCACCTACACCTTACCCACCCACCCCAGCACTGGGCCATGGCAGCAAGTCATGCATGGCAGCAGCATGGGCACATGGCTGGGTCATGCACTGACACTGCTTTGCTTTGCCTCTTTGCTCGCTGCTGCTTTGCTGCCTGCCTTGCTCTTGCCTGCCTGGCCTGCTTGCTCTCTGACCACCTGCTGCCACTGCTGCCACTGGGCCACTTGCCTTGCTTGGTTTTGCTTGTGCTATCGTTAGCACAAACGTCGTTAACATAGCAACATAACCCGTCGGTGTAACATAATAGCATGGCATTGCGTCAAGCAAGCATGGCAGATAAGCATGGGTTAAAATCATGGGCAGGTTGGGGCGTTGGGCCCCACACACCCATCTGATACCCACCTACACCACCTACACCCATCTCCACACCTCACCCTACACCCATCTGCCACACCCACCTACACCCCACCTACACCCACCTGGTTCCACCTTACACCCATAGATTAGGTGCACATCCGGACATTTTTGGGGTTGTTTTTTTGTTTGTTTCCTCACCCCTTCACCCTCCCCCTCCCCACCCTTCCCCTCCCCCTCCCCTCCCCCCTCCCTCCCCCCTCCCTCCCCCCTCCCCTCCCCCCTCCCCTCCCCTCCCCTTCCCCCCTCCCCCCCCCTCCCCCCTCCCCTCCCCTCCCCTCCCCCTCCCCTCCCCTCCCCTCCCCCTCCCTCCCCCCCTCCCCCCTCCCTCCCCTCCCCTCCCCCCCTCCCCTTCCCCTCCCCCCTCCCCTCCCACCCCTCCCCTTCCCCTCCCCTCCCCTCCCTCCCCTCCCACCCCCTCCCCTCCCTCCCCCTCCCCTCCCTCCCCTCCCCTCCCTCCCCTCTACCATTGCACAAGTTTTGAGTGAAGGCGGAGAATCTGCCCTCATGCCATTAAGTGTAAGGTCTCCCCTCTTCCTTTTATTCTTCCCTCTTGCCCTTTTTATTCTTCCCCTTTTGCCTTTATTCTTCCCTCTTGTCCTTTTATTCTTCCTCTTGCCCTTTTATTCTTCCCCTCTTGCCCTTTTATTCTTCTCCTCTTGTCTTTTATTCCTCTCCTGCTTTTATTCTCCCTCTTGCCCTTTTATTCTTTCCCTCTTGCTTTTTATTCTTCCCCTCTTGTCCTTTTATTCCTCCCTCTTGCCCTTTTATTCATCTCTTCCTCTTGCCTTTTTGTCTTCTCCTCTTGCCTTTTATTCCTCCCCTCCTGCCCTTTTATTCTTCCCCTCTTGCCCTTTTATTCTTCCTCTTGCCTTTTATTCTTCCCCTCTTTTTTATTCTTCCTCTTGCCCTTTTCTTCTTGCCCTTTTTTTTCTTGCCTTTATTCTTTCCCTCTTTTATTCTTCCCTCTTGCCTTTTATTCTTTCCCTCTTGCCCTTTTCTTCTTGTCTTTCCTTTCCTCTTGTCTTTATTCTCCCCCTTTTGCCTTTTATTCTTCCCTCTTGCCTTTTCTTCTTCCCCCCTTGCCCTTTTTATTCTTCCTCTTGCCTTTTATTCTTCCTCTTGCCTTTTATTCTTCCTCTTGCCTTTTTATTCCTCCCTTGCCCTGTTATTCTTCCTCTTGCCCTTTATTCTTCCCCTCTTGCCTTTTATTCTTCCCCTCTTGCCCTTTTATTCTTCCTCTTGCCCTTTTATTCTTCCCCCTTGCCCTTTTTATTCTTCCCTCTTGCCTTTTATTCTTCCCCTCTTGCCCTTTTATTCTTCCCCTCTTGCCTTTTATTCTTCCCCTCTTGCTTTATTCTTCCTTTTTTCCCCTCTTCCCTTTATTCTTCCCCTCTTCCTTTATTCTTCCCCTCTTGCCTTATTCTTCCCTCTTGCCTTTTATTCTTCCCCTCTTGCCCTTTTATTCTTCCCCCTTGCCCTTTTATTCTTCCCCTTGCCTTTATTCTTCCTCTTGCCTTTTATTCTTCCCCTCTTGCCCTTTTATTCTTCCCCTTGCCCTTTTATTCTTCCCCTCTTGCCCTTTTATTCTTCCCTCTTGCCCTTTATTCTTCCTCTTGCCTTTTATTCTTCCCCTCTTGCCCTTTTATTCTTCCCCTCTTGCCCTTTTATTCTTCCCCCTTGCCCTTTTATTCTTCCCCTCTTGCCTTTTATTCTTCCCCTTGCCTTTTTATTCTTCCCCTCTTGCCCTTTTATTCTTCCCCTCTTGCCCTTTTATTCTTCCCTCTTGCCTTTATTCTTCCCCTCTTGCCCTTTTATTCTTCCCTCTTGCCTTTTATTCTTCCCCTTGCCTTTTATTCTTCCCCTCTTGCCCTTTTATTCTTCCCTCTTGCCTTTATTCTTCCCCTCTTGCCCTTTTATTCTTCCCCTCTTGCCTTTTATTCTTCCCCTCTTGCCTTTTATTCTTCCCCTCTTGCCCTTTTATTCTTCCCCTTGCCTTTATTTCTTCCCTCTTGCCTTTTATTCTTCCCCTTTTGTTCTTCCCTTTTTTATTCTTCCTCTTGCCTTTTTATTCTTCCCTCTGCCCTTTTATTCTTCCTTTCCTCTTGCCTTTTATTCTTCCCTCTTGCCTTTTATTCTTCCTCTTTTTCTTCCCTTTTTCTTCCCTTTCTTTTTTCTTTTGTTCTTCCTTGCTTTATTCTTCCTCTGCCCTTTTATTCTTCCCTCTTGCTTTTATTTCTTCCTTTTATTCTTCCCTCTTGCTTTTATTCTTCCTCTTTTATTTCTTCCCTTTGCTATTCTTTCCTCTTGCCTTTTATTCTTCCTCTGCCCTTTTATTCTTCCTCTTGCCTTTTATTCTTCCCTCTTGCCTTTTTATTATTTCCCCTCTTGCCCTTTATTCTTCCCTCTTGCCCTTTTATTCTTCCTCTTTTCCTCTTGCTTTTATTCTTCCCTCCCCTTTTTATTCTTCCCCTCTTGCCTTTTATTCTTCCTCTTGCCCTTTTATTCTTCCCCTTCCTTTTATTCTTCCCCTGTTGCCTTTTATTCTTCCTCTTTGTTTTTTGTTCTTCCCTTTTATTCTTCCTCTTGTTCTTCCTCTTGCCTTTTTATTCTTCCTCTTTTTTTTTCCTCTTATTCTTCTCTTCTTTTTTTCCTCTTGCCTTTTATTCTTCCCTCTTGTTCTTTTTCCTTTATTCTTCCTCTTTTTTCTTCCTCTTGTTCTTCTTGCTTTTTATTTCTTCCCCTTGCTTTTTCCTTTTATTCTTCCCTCTTGCTTTTATTCTTCCTCTTCCTTTTATTCTTCCTCTTGCCCTTTATTCTTCCTCTGCCTTTATTCTTCCTCTTGCCCTTTTTTCTTCCTCTTGCCTTTATTCTTACTCTTGCCTTTATTTCTCCTCTTGTTTTATTCTTCCTGCCTTTTTTCTCTTCCTTTATTTTTTTCTTGTTCTCCTCTTCCTTTTATTCTTCCTCTTGCTTTATTCTTCCCCTCTTCCTTGTAATTCTTCCCTCTTGCCCTTTATTCTTCCCCTCTTGCCTTTTATTCTTCCCCTCTGCCCCTTTTATTCTTCCCCTCTTGCCCTTTTATTCTTCCCTCTTGCCTTTTATTCCTCCCCTCTGCCCTTTATTCTTCCCCTCTGCCCTTTTATTCTTCCCCTCTTGCCTTTTATTCTTCCCTCTTGCCTTCTTTTGCTTTTTCTTCCCTCCTCTGCTTTTTTCTCTTCTTTTTCTTCCTCTTGCCTTTTATTCTTCCTCTTGCCCTTTTATTCTTCCTCTTCCTTTTATTCTTCCCCTCTTGCTTATTTCTTCCCCTCTTGCCTTTTATTTCTTCCCCTCTTGCCCTTTTGTTCTTCCTCTTGCCCTTTTTTTCTTCCCCTTCCTTTTCCTTTTATTCTTCCTCTTCCTTGTTCTTCCCCTCTTGCCTTTTATTCTTCCCCTCTTGCCTTTTATTCTTCCCCTCTTGCCCTTTTATTCCCCCTCTTGCCCTTTTATTCTTCCCCTCTTGCTTTTATTCTTCCCCTCTTGCCTTTTTATTCTTCCCTCTTGCCCTTTTTATTCTTCCCCTCTTGCCCTTTTATTCTTCCCCTCCTGCCCTTTTATTCCTCCTCTTTCCCTTTTATTCTTCCCCTCTTGCCCTTTTATTCTTCCCCTCTTGTCCTTTTCTTCTTCCCTCTTTCCCTTTTATTCCCCTCTTGCCTTTTATTCTTCCCCTCTTGCCCTTTTTTCTTCCCTCCTTTTTATTCTTCCCCTCTTGCCCTTTTATTTCTTCCCTCTTGCCCTTTTATTCTTCCCCTCTTGCCCTTTTATTCTTCCCCTCTTGCCCTTTTATTCTTCCCTCTTGCCCTTTTATTCTTCCTCCTCTTGCCCTTTTATTCTTCCCTCTTGCCCTTTTATTCTTCCCCTTGCCCATTGCCCCATTTTATTCTTTATTTTACTTTTTATTTTTCGTCTTTATTTATGTTTCCTATTTTTTGTATTTTCTCATTTATTGGTGCTCTCTCTCTCTCTCTCTCTCTCTCTCTCTCTCTCTCTCTCCTCTCTCTCTCTCTCACTCTGTGGCCGTTCATGACCTTTCTGTCTGAAACCCCTTATCCTTTCTTCCTCCTTCCTCCTCTCCCACCTCCTCCACCCTCCCTCCCCTCCTCCCCCTCCCCTCCTCCCTCCCTCCTCCACTTATAAAGATAATATTAATTTTTATCCACAGGGTTTAATTAACTTGTGTTCTGTCTGCTAAATTTATCAACCAGAATGTTTATGGTTATACAGGACAGAAATGGAGAGAGAGAGAGAGAGAGGTGCACTTAACATGCTAGTGACTAACATATTAAAATTTGTTAATTCCTTCACTTAATACTGTTGTTAAAATGTTAAAACTCACCCATTAACCTGTGACCGTCATGTTAATATTGCATAAGGACATAAGATGTGGAATTGCATGGGCCTATTATTTATATGGGCTAGGTCATTTACACCCAACCCGTATTGCTCATATATCCATCCAACCTGTTTGAAGCTATCCAGCGTATTCGAGTTAATGATGGTGTTTGGTAACTTGTTCCACTCGTCCACTACTTTATTTCCAAACCAGTGTTTACCTATTTCGCGCCTAAATCTAAACTTGTCAAATTTAAAACCATTGTTACGAGTTCGCTCCTGGTTGGATAGTTTGAGTATCTTGGTAATGTCCGCTTTGTTCAGCCCTGACTTCCATTTATACACCTCTATCAGGTCGCCCCTCGCTCTACGTCTCTCGAGGGAGTGCAAATTAAGATGCTTTATCAATGCCTCTATACTCAAGGTTCCTAATGCCGGGATTAGTCTTGTCATTCTCCTCTGAATTCTTTCCAAGGGTTCTATATCCATTCTGTATACGGTGGCGAGAATTGAACTGCGTATTCAGAGTGAGGTCTCACAAGCGCAAGATATAGTTTTAAGATGACCTCCTTAGTCGTAACTAACACTCCTTGTTGCAAGACTAGGAGGTTATCTTAAACCTCTCTGCCTTAATAATTTCTCACCTTGTCTACAGATGAATATAGAATCATGGAAATCAGAAAATAAGACAATCCCAATGATGTTGAGTGTTACTTATGTTAAGGTGTTACTTATGTTGAGTGTTACTTATGTTAAGTGTTACTTATGTTAGGTGTTACTGATAGGTGTTGTATATTTTAGAGTGTTACTGATATTAAGGTGTTACTGATGTTAAGGTGTTACTTATGTTAAGGTGTTACTTATGTTAAGGTGTTACTTATGTTAAGATGTTACTTATGTTAAAATTATACTATTGTAGCCATAATTAATCACATTTTATAGTGTTTATATTCTTCATAATTTATTAAAAAAAATTCTAATACAAAAAAAATCAAAATTTCGTAAATGTTAAAAAAAACGAAGGGAATTTTGTTTATCTTTTTATTAATTATTTTAGGTAATAAACTTTACAACTATAAATACCATAAATAAAACAAATGCTGCAATTCTACAAAAATATAGTTTTCGCGTCTGTTTGCCTTAAGGCCAGACTTTTCCCGCGCTTTTATGGAATTTTTTCGCGCCAAGACTCGGTTATTTTTTTTTTTTGGCCAAATGTCAGTCACGGTTTGGCGGGAGTTTTAACTTGTGTTGACAAACCCGATGGTAGACGACTAACTTTAATAAATAGAAAAGGTTGATAGTTTTATTAGTTTTATTATTTATTTATTGTCTTTTATTAACTTTATTATTTATTTATTGTCTTTTAATACTTCTTATTTATTTATTTGTCATCATAATTCTTCAGTAGATGTGTTTACTGGCGCCTCGATTGATTTTTTCGCGCTTTTATGTTCGTTCGCTTTAATTCAGGCGGCAACGGGAGGATGATGGCTGGGTGTTGACAGTCTCTCTCTCTCTGTCTGTCTCTGTCTCTCTCTTTCCTCTCTCTGTCTCTCTCTCTCTGACACGGACCAAACTCTCCTACTCCCAAATAAGACAACTATACACGATCATCATTCAACATGGCGGCATAAAGTCACTGAGACTGTACCTAACCTAACCCCTCCTCTCTTTCGTCACCTTCCCCCCTCTCTCTAATCCTTCCTCTCTCTTCTCTATTCTCTCCCTCTTCCCCTATTTCATTTCTTTCCTCCTTTTTGCCCCTACCCCCTTCCCCTCCTCCCTCCTCCTCCTCCCTTTCCCCCTGCCTCCTGTCTCTTCTTCCCAGGTATGAGTGTTTGTGTGTGTGTGTGTGTGTGTGTGTGTGTGTGTGTGTGTGTGTGTGTGTGTGACAGTGCAGGATGTATGTATGTATGTATGTATGTATGTATCTAAATTCCTGCTCGTGTACATGTCTTTTTGAACCCTCGTAGCTGTGGCGATATGTCGAGTCTTGTGCCCACTACGCCATGTGGGATTAATTGTAGTTTTGTTGTGGCGTGGGGAGGAGGAGATGTGTCACCCTTGTTGGTCTGTCTCCATTGTCTTACTGCCGTGTGTGTGTGTTTTGGTTCTGTATATGTGTGTGCATGTATGTATGTATGTATGTATGTATGTATGTATGTATGTTTCGTGTGTGTTTGTTCTTGTTTATGAGTGCATATGTGTGTTTTCTTGACTCTCTCTCTCTCTCTCTCTCTCTCCTCTCTCTCTCTCTCTCTCTCTCTCTCTCTCTTCTCTCTCTCTCTCTCTTCTCTCAAATTAAACCTCATAATTAAACTTGATAATTAAACTCAAGGTATTACGTCAAGAGCCTCCCATTACAACTTTTCATTCCCTTTCGTCATCATTCATCTCCCTCCTCCTCCTCCTCTTCCTCCTCCTCCTCCTCCTCCTCCTCCTCCTCCTCTTCCTCCCCTCCTCCTCCTCCTCCTCCTCCTCCCCTCTTATTATCTGTATTATCAGTTACGAAATCATCAGTTTTGTAATTTGTTGTTATGTTATTACTTCAACATCTGACGTTTCCCGACTAACTGGTGGTTTACGTGAGTCAGGGATGGGGTTTTTTTTGTGAGGGGGAGGGCTGGGTTGTTAGTCTCTTGTGTGTCTAAGTTTGGTTGAGGTTAGGTTAGGTGTTGGGTTAGGTTTGGTTGGGTTTGGTTGGGTTTGGTTTGGTTTGGTTTGGTTTGGTTTGGTTAGGATTGGTTAGGTTGGGTTTGGTTGGGTTAGGATTGGTTTGGTTGGGTTTGGATTGGGTTTGGTTGGGTTGGGTTTGGGTGGATTTAACCTGGCTGCAGGGGAACACACAACCACTATCACCACCACTACCACCAAAACTACTACCACCACCACTACTACCACACAACTACCACCACCACAACTACCACCACCACTACTACCACTATCACCACCACTACCACCACCAAAACTACTACCACCACAACCACTATCACCCCCACTACCACCCTTACCGTCTGATTTTCAATATTATCTCCTGTCAAATTGAAATAAACAGATAAACAGAGAGATATTAGATAGACTCTCTCTCTCTCTCTCTCTCTCTCTCTCAGTTTACGCGCATAAACCGATAAATGAAAGAGAGAAAATATTATTGTGGTGTCCTTTTTTGGCCCCAGGAGACAGGGGGGGAGGGGGAAAGGAAAGGAGAAAAATGGAGGGGTGAACAACAGTAATACCTCAAATATCTATTATCTCTCTCTCTCTCTCTCTCTCTCCTCTCTCTCTCTCCACCTTCCCTCATTTAGCCCTCCTCCTCCTCCTCCTCCTCCTCCTCCTCCTCCTCCTCCTCCTCCTCCTCCTCCTCCTCCTCTCCTCCTCTTCCTCCTCTTCTCCTCCTCCTCCTCTTCTCCTCCTCCTCCTCCCCTCCTCCTCCTCCTCCTCCTCCTCCTCCTCCTCCTCCTCCTCCTCCTCCTCCTCCTCCTCCTCCTCCTCCTCCTCCTCCTCCTCCTCCTCCTCCTCCTCCCTCTCGTCCTGTTTGTTTACTTTGAGGGCCTGATGCAGTGAGGTAGAGGAGGAGGAAGGAAGGGAGGAAGGAGGAGGAGGAGGAGGAAGGAGGAAGAATGGAATGGCGATAAGGAAGGAGGAAAGAGCAAGGGAAAAATGGGTGGGAGAAGGACAGGAAGCGAAGGAAGGAAGGGAGAAAAGATGGAGGAGTGGTGATTGAAGGAGGATAGATGAGGCGGTGGTGAGGTGCTGCACCCTCGTCTGACACTGGCTGACACCCTCGTCTGACACTGGCTGACACCCTCGTCTGACACGGCTGACACCTCGTCTGACGCTGCTGACACCCTCGTCACACTGGCTGACACCCTCGTCTGACACTGGCTGACACCCTCGTATGACACTGGCTGACACCTCGTCTGACACTGGCTCTCCCTCGTATGACACTGGCTGACACCCTCGTCTGACAGTGGGGCTGATATTCACCATTTTGGGAAGGTCGTGTAGTCAGTGGGTCGGGTACGTTCTTTTGCTGAAAATATACATTGGACATAAATGACTTATTACATACATTGGTGGTTTAACAAAAGCCTTCATTAGAAGGTAAAGGAACATACAGTGAACATACAGATTAATGTAGGTGTTGAACGCAACTCATTGGTGTAGTAACTCCCTCCCAGATGGTGTTAGGAGGAACCTCGTGGTGTGGTAGTTCCTCACAGATGGTGTTATGAGGGACCTGGGTGGTGTAGTAATTCCCTCACATATGGTGTTATGCCTCCCAGATGGTGTTAGAGGGACCTCACGTGGTGTAGTAGTTCTCAGATGGTGTTATGAGGGACCTGGCGTGGTGTAGTAATTCCCTACATATGGTGTTATGGTAGTAATTTCTCACAGATGGTGTTATGAGGGGGCCTGACGTGGTGTAGTAATTCCTCACATATGGTGTTATGAGGGACATGTGTAATTTCACAGATGGTGTTATGAGAGGCATGTGGTGTAGTAATTCCCTCACAGATGGTGTTATGAGGGCCTGACGTGGTGTAGTAATTCCCTCACATATGGTGTTATGAGGACATGTGGTGTAGTAATTCCCACAGATGATGAGATAGTGAGGTGTGGTCCCAGGCCTTCCTATCGTAGACGGATTAACACATCGCTGGTTGTTGTTGGGTCTCACGGGCCGTTATCACTGGGTCTGGGACCTCACTGTGTGAAGGTTAACTTGGGTACGACTGTTACTGTTGAGTTGTTCTCACTGACAAGCACTGTTCACCACTGTTCACCTCTGTTTAACACTGGTTCCGTTCCTTTCCTAAATGAAATTGTAACTTCTGGCGAGAACTTGTTGATACTCCGGTGGGGAGGAGGGTTCAGAAGGGGTTGGTATGGGCCAACAATATTGACCTGGCTGCTCCCAGAGGAGCGCCAGGTACGTCTTGACCCTTCGGTGGTCAAGGATGTAGTTTGTGTGTGTGTGTGTAGTTTAATATTTTCTCTGACATTCATACAGCCAATCACAATCCCCGTTACATACAGCCAATCACAAGCCCCATTACATACAGCCAATCACAATCCGTTACATACAGCCAATCGCAAGCCTCGTTATACACTTACCAGTCAAGGACACCATAATATTATTAATGTACCAGTCAAGGACACCATAATATTATTCATGTACCCGTCAAGGACACCATAATATTCACGTGCCAGTCAAGGACACCATAATATTAATGTACCAGTCAAGGACACCATATTATTATTAATGTACCAGTCAAGACACCATAATATTCACGTGCCAGTCAAGGACACCATAATATTATTAATGTACCAGTCATGACTACCATATTATTATTAATGTACCAGTCAAGGACACCATAATATTCACGTACCAGTCAAGGACACCATATTATTATTAATGTACCAGTCAAGGACACCATAATATTATTAATGTACCAGTCAAGGACACCATAATATTATTCATGTACCAGTCAAGGACACCATAATATTCACGTACCAGTCAAGGACACCATAATAACGGACAGTTCTTCACAGTAATCAGGTCGCAGGGGAATCAGGATATCTTGCCTTCAACCTAACCTACACTGCTGAGGATTACCGCCATCCCCGCTGTACTGACTCCACTTGTGTTTTGGCTGTGTTGTATAGTGTTGTGTCGTGTTGTGTCGTGTAGTGTTGTGTAGTGTAGTGTCGTGTTGTGTTGTGTTGTGTTGTGTCGTGTAGTGTCGTGTAGTGTCGTGTCGTGTTGTGTAGTGTAGTGTTGTGTTGTGTCGTGTAGTGTTGTGTTGTGTTGTATTGTGTCGTGTAGTGTTGTGTTGTGTTGTGTTGTGTTGTGTCGTGTCGTGTTGTGTTGTGTGTGTTGTGTAGTGTTGTGTTGTGTTGTGTTGTGTTGTATAGTGTTGTGTCGTGTTGTGTTGTGTTGTGTTGTGTCGTAGTGTCGTGTAGTGTTGTGTTGTGTTGTGTCGTGTAGTGTCGTGTAGTGTTGTGTAGGTTGTGTCGTGTAGTGTTGTGTTGTGTTGTATAGTGTTGTCTGGTGTTGTGTTGTGTTGTGTTGTGTCGTAGTGTTGTGTCGTGTAGTGTTGTGTCGTGTTGTGTTGTGTTGTGTCGTGTAGTGTCGTGTAGTGTTGTGTTGTGTTGTGTCGTGTAGTGTTGTGTCGTAGTGGTGTTGTGTTGTGTTGTGTGTCGTGTAGTGTTGTGTTGTGTCGTGTAGTGTTGTGTCGTGTAGTGTTGTGTTGTTTTGTGTTGTGTTGTGTTGTAGTGTTGTGTCGTATAGTTGTGAGTGTAGTGTTGTGTCGTGAAGTGTGTTGTAGTATTGTTGTGTCGTGTAGTGTTTAATGTGTTGTGTTGTGTAGTGTAGTGTTGTGTCGTGTAGTGTTGTGTTGTGTTGTGTCGTGTTGTGTTGTATTGTGGTCGTGTACTGTTGTGTTGTTTTGTGTTGTAGTGTTGGGTGTGTAGGTAGTGTAGTGTGTTGTGTTGTGTAGTGTTGTGTTGTGTTGTGTAGTGTAGTGTTGTGTTGTGTAGTGTAGTGTTGTGTAGTGTGTGTTGTGTAGTGTTGTGTTGTGTAGTGTTGTGTAGTGTTGTGTTGTGTAGTGTAGTGTAGTGTAGTGTAGTGTTGTGTTGTGTAGTGTTGTGTAGTGTAGTGTGTTGTGTTGTTTTGTGTTGTGTAGTGTTGTGTTGTGTAGTGTTGTGTTGTGTTGTGTAGTGTTGTGTAGTGTAGTGTTGTGTAGTGTAGTATAGTGTTGTATTGTGTCGTGTAGTGTTGTGTCGTGTTGTGTTGTGTAGTGTTGTGTAGTGTAGTATAGTGTTGTATTGTGTCGTGTAGTGTTGTGTCGTGTAGTGTTGTGTTGTGTTGTGTCGTAGTGTAGTGTAGTGTTGTGTTGTGTAGTGTTGTGTGGTGTTGTGTAGTGTAGTGTAGTGTTGTGTTGTGTCCTGTCGTGTTTTTGTCCTGTGTCGTATCGTGTCGTGTCGTGTCGTAGTTAGCAGTGATATAGTGCCAACCTCGAATCTCTGTACTGTATAGTGCCAAGTGGTCGTTGACCCAGTGCCATTGAGTATTGAGTGCCTGCCTAAATTTCACCGCAGTTAAGGTGATTTTATATTAAACACTTTAACTATATACCAATGGAATTCTGGCTTAGGTTAGGTTAATGCTTGGTTAGTGTTAGGTTAGGTTAGGTTTGAGTTTGGTTAGGGTTAGGTTTGTGTTAGGTTAGTGTTAAGTTAGGTTAGTGTTAAGTTAGGTTAGTGTTGGGTTAGTGTTAAGTTAGGTTAGTGTTTGGTTAGGTTAGGTTTGTGTTAGGTTAGTGTAATAGGGTTAAGTGTTGAGTTAGTTAGTGTTGGGTTAGTGTTGGTTAGGGTTGTGTTTGGTTAGGTTAGGTTTGTGTTAGGTTAGTGTTAAGTTAGGTTAGTGTTAAGTTAGGTTAGTGTTGGGTTAGTGTTAAGTTAGGTTAGTGTTTGGTTAGGTTAGGTTAGTGTCAGGTTAGTGTTAGATTAGGTTAGATTGTTGTGATAGGTTATATTAGATTATGTTAAATTAGGTTAGATTAGATTAATTTAGGTTAGGTTCGATTATGTAAGGTTACGTTAGGTTAGGTTTATGTTACGTTAGGTTTAGGTTACGTTAGGTTTAGGTTATTGCCGGTTTAGGTTACGTTAGGTTTAGGTTACGTTAGGTTTAGGTTACGTTAGGTTTAGGTTACGTCAGGTTTATGTTACGTTAGGTTTAGGTTAGGTTATTTTTTCAGGGTTATGTTAAGAGACTCGGGGTGTTGGTCAGGGATCTATGGCTTGTGTGAATGTTAAATTGTTATATTCCAGTGTTAATTTATTGCTCTATGTTAATCTAATGTTGGTGTATATGTAATCCGTGTTAAAATACAAACTACCTAATTGCTTATGTTAAATTCGGTGTTTAACTGCAGTGTGGCTTGATGTTAAATATTCTGAAGCTTCTTATGATGTTAAATACAGTTGAACTAAGTGTTAATTATCATTGGTAATTATAGCAGCTTAATTATATGCTTCATCAGTGTTAATTATGTTAAATCAGTAGTTAAGTATGTTAACTTAGGGTTATGTTAAATATGACCTTAATTAAAAACTTTTATATATATACATACATTTTTCGCTTTGTAATTTGTATATGTGCAGTATATGCTTTTAATAATTGTTGTAAGTATACTGTATATCAGTGTATATTATTGTTGTATACTATGAATATCAATATAATCACCCCCATATCAGTATACTCACCCCCATATCAGTATACTCACCCCCATATCAGTATACTCACCCCCCATATCAGTATACTCACCCCCATATCAGTATACTCACCCCCCATATCAGTATACCAACCCTATCAGTATCTTCACCCATATCAGCATACTCACCCCCATATCAGATATCTCACCCCATATCAGTATACTCACCCCCATCAGTATACTCACCCCCATATCAGTATACTCTACCCCCATATCAGTATACCACCCCATATCAATATACCATCCCATATCAGTATACCACCCCCATATCAATATACTCCCCCATATCAGCATACTCACCCCCATATCAGTGTCTTCACCCCTATACAGTATACTCACCCCATATCAGTATACTACCCCACATCAGATACTCACTCATCAGTATACTCACCCCCATATCAGTATACTCACCCCCCATATCAGTATACTTCACCCCATATCAGTATACTCACCCCCATATCAGCACTCACCCCATATCAGTATACTCACCCCCATATCAGTATATACCTCTCACCCCCATATCAGTATACTCACCCCCATATCAGTATACTCACCCCATATCAGTATACTCACCCCCATATCAGCATACTCACCCCCATATCAGTATACCACCCCATATCAGCATCTTCACCCCATATCAGCATACTCACCCCATCAGTATACTCACCCCCATATCAGCATACTCACCCCACATCAGTATACTCACCCCATATCAGCATACTCACCCCCATATCAGCATACTCACCCCCACATCAGCATACCAATTCCACATCAGCATCTTCACCCCCATCAGCATACTCACCCCACATCAGTGACACCACCCCCCATATCAGTACACTCACCCCATATCAGTTCATACTCACCCACATCAGCATACTCACCCCATATCAGCATACTCACCCCACATCAGCATCTTCACCCATATCAGATACTCACCCATATCAGTATACACTCACCCCCATATCAGCATACTCACCCCCCATATCAGTATACCACCCCACATCAGCATACTCACCTCAATCAGCATACACTCACCCCCATATCAGTACATTCACCCCTCATATCAGTATTTCACCCCCATCAGCATACTCATCTCTACATCAACAGTATATACTCCACCCCCATATCAGTATCATATACCCACCCCATCAGTATACTCCACTCATATCAGTATACCACCCCTACATCAGTATACTCACCCCATATCAGTATATCTCACCCCCATATCAGTATCTTCAATTCCTATATCAGTATACTCACCCCATATCAGTATACTCACCCCCATATCAGCATACACTCACCCTCACATCAGCATATTCACCCCCATATCAGCATATTCCCACAGCATACTCACACCCCCATATCATCAGTATATACTCACCCCCATATCAGTATCTTCACCCCACATCAGTATACTCACCCCATATCAGTATACTCACCCCCATCAGCATACTCAATTTCATATCAGTATATCACCCCCATATCAGCATCTTAACCTCATATCAGTATATCTTCACCCCCACATCAGCATACTCATCCCCCATATCATCAGTATACTCACCCCCATATCAGCACTACAACTCCACATCAGCATACTCACCCCACATCAGCATACCCACCCCCATATCAGCATACTCACCCATATCAGTATATACTTCACCCCTATATCAGTATACTCACCCCCATATCAGTATACTCACCCCCATATCAGCATCTTCACCCCCATATCAGTATACCACCCCCATATCAGGTACCACCCCATATCAGTATACTCTCACCCCCCATATCAGTATACTCACCCCTCATATCAGTATACCTACCCCATATCAGTATACTCACCCCCATATCAGTATACTCACCCCATATCAGCATACTCACCCATATCAGTATACTCACCCCCACATCAGCATACTCCACCCCCATATCAGCATACTCACCCCATATCAGTATACTCCACCCCTGCATCAGTCATACTCACCCCATCAGCATACTCACCCCCACATCAGCATACTCACCCACATCAGCATACTCACCCCATATCAGCACACTACCCCACATCAGCACTCACCCCATCAGTATACTCCCCATCAGCATACTCACCCCTACATCACCACACTCACCCCATATCAGTATACTCCACCCCATCAGTATACTCACCCCCATAACTTATCAGCATACCACCCCATCAGCATACTCACCCCCATCAGCATACTCACCTTCCTCCCACCCAACAGCCTCCTGGGTTACCATCGCCAGGGCTCGTGTCAAGCTGGGTACGGACTGACACTCACTCAGGTATGTCTCTGTCTCTTTCTGTCTGTCTCTCTGTTCAAATCTAATTCTAAGTATAATATGTAAATTCTAAGTCAGTCTAAATCTAATGAAATATCTGTCTAAATGTTTCTAAATCTGTCTAAATCTAATGAAATATCTATCTTAATATATCTAAATCAGCCTAAATCTGTCTAAATCTTATGAAATATTTAAATGTTTCTAAATCTGTCTAAATTTAATGAAATATCTGTCTAAATGTTTTCAATCTGTCTAAATCTAATGAAATATATGTCTAAATGTTTCTAAATCTGTTCAACTAATGAAATATCTGCTGCAAATCTTATGAAATATTTATATGTTTCTAAATCTGTTTCAGATTCAATTTAAGTCCTTATCTAAATTCCCAAATCTGTTCAAATCTAATCGTGATGTGTGTGTAAATTTATTCACGTTTTTCCCGACAGAACGGCAACCGGTTGTACGCGGGGAGCTGTTGGCAGTTACTATTGGCAGGGTGAGTACTGGTGATTAATGTTATTGCAAGATGATTGATAATATTGCAGGGGTGATTGATATTATTGCAGGGGTGATTAATGTTATTGTAAGGGTGATTAATGTTTTTGCTGGGTGATTAATGTTATTGCAGGGCGGTTGTTGTTATTGCAAGGGTAAGGCAGAAGGTTATTGGTGGGGCTGCAGGGTGATTAATGTTATTGCAGGGTGATTAATGTTATTGTGGGGGTGATTAATGTTATTGCTGGGTGATTAATGTTATTGCAGGGTGGTTGTTGTTATTGCAAGGGTAATGCAGAAGGGGTTATTGATGTTATTGCAGGGTGATTGCTAATGCGGGGGTGATTGACGTTATTACAGGGTGATTAATGTTATTGCAAGGGGTGATGTTGAAGGGGTTATTGATGTTATTCCATGGTTATTGATGTTATTGCAAGGGGTGATGTTGAAGGTGTTATTGCTGGAGATAATGGTATGGGTGTAGCGAGAGAGAGGGGTCAAGGATGTGAAATGTAGCGTGAGTGACGGGTGTAGCCAGCGGGTGTAGCTAGCGGGTGTGTGGTGGGCAGGGAAGGCGGGCACAAAGGTGTAGGTGGCTCCTTATAAGTGTAGGCGGGGAGGTGTAGTGAAGGCGCCATGCCACTCACCTTACCCCAGGGGACCACCTCACCTCCCCCACACACACCTGGAGTACCTCACCTTAAGGTCAGTTCCCGCCTCTTGGGTGTACCGTAGTGATGGTCAGGGTCCTACTAGCAGGTGTCTTGAGGTGTTTTCTGTAAGGTGTATTGTGTATGTTGGGTGTAGTTGGTGTTAGGTGAGGTTAGGTTTGGTTGGGTTTGGTTTGGTTTGGTTAGGTTTGGTTAGGGCTAGGGTTTGGTTAGGGTTAGGGTTTTGTGTGTTTAATCATTAGGTAAATTAAGCTGATGCCTAGTCTTCATGTGATCCGTTTTATCGTTAGGGAAATATGAGGCTTTTATGTCTGGGTTCTGGCAAGAAGCACTGAGACACAGGTTATTAGTATTCTTGCTGACATGGAGATAGTGGGGAGGAGGGGGCAGGAGGGTGGGTCACAGTGAGGAGGCCACAGTGAGGGTGGTCACAGGAGGGCGGGTCACAGTGAGGAGTGCATAGTTGAACGAGTGCTACAGTGAAGGAAAGTGAAGAGGGAGTGCCAGTGAAGGAGTGCAGTTGAAGGAGTGCCACAGTGAAGGAGTGCCAAGTTGAAGGAGTGCCACAGTACAAGGAGTGCCACAGTGAAGGAGTGCTACAGTGATGGAGGCCACAGGAAGGGAGTGCCATGGTGAAGGAGTGCTACAGTTGAAGGAGGGCTGGTGAAGGAGGGCCACATGAAGGAGGGCTACAGAAGGAGTGCTACTGTGATGAGTGCTACAGTGAAGGAGTGCAGTGAAGGAGTCAGTTGAAGGAGTGCTACAGTTGAAGGAGGCAACAGTGAAGGAGTGCCACAGGGAAGGAGTGCCACAGTTGAAGGAGTGCCACAGTGAAGGAGTGCCACAGTTGGAAGGAGTGCAGCAAAGGAAGGAGTGCTACAGTGAAGGAGTGCCACAGGAAGGAGTGCTACAGTGAAGGAGCACAGGAAGGAAAGCAGTTACAGCGAAGGAGTGCCACAGGAAGGAGTGCCACAGGTTGAAGGAGGCACAGTTGAAGGAGGCTACAGTGAAGGAGGCACAGTGAAGGAGGCTACAGTTGAAGGAGTGCCAAAGTGAAGGAGTGCTACAAGGAAGGAGGCCACAGTGAAGGAGCACAGTTGAAGGAGTGCACAGTACAAGGAGTGCCACAGTGAAGGAGTGCACAGTGATGGAGTGCCACAGGTGAAGGAGGCACAGTGAAGGAGTGCTAAGAGTTGAAGGAGGGCTACAGTGAAGGAGGCCACAGTGAAGGAGGCAGTAAAGGAGCACAGATGGAGGCAAGGGAAGGAGTGCACAGTGAAGGAGTGCCACAGTGAAGGAGTGCACAGTTGAAGGAAGCACAGGAGGGGGAAGGAGGCAGTGAAGGAGGAGGAAGGAGTGCTACAGCAAAGGAGTGCAGTGAAGGAGGCACAGGAGGGAGTGCTACAGGAAAGGAGTGCTACAGTGAAGGAGCAGTTGGAAGGAGGCCACAGTGAAGGAGTGCCATGAAGGAAGGAGTGCCACAGTGAAGGAGGTGCCATAGTTGAAGGAGTGCCACAGTGAAGGAGTGCCACAGTTGAAGGAGCAGCTGAAGGAGTGCCACAGTTGAAGGAGGCAGCAGTGAAGGAGTGCCACAGGTGGGAAGGGCCACAGTGAAGGAGGGCCACAGTGAAGGAGTGCCACAGAAGGAGTGCACTGTGATGGAGCCACAGTGAAGGAGTGCTACAGTGAAGGAAGGGCCAGTTGAAGGAGTGCACAGGAGAGAGTGCTACAGGAAGGAGTGCTACAGTGAAGGAGGCACAGTGAAGGAGGCTACAGTGAAGGAGTGCCACAGTGAAGGAGTGCCACAGAAGGAGTGCCACAGTGAGGAGGCGGTAAGGGGCAGTGAAGGAGTGCCAAGTGAAGGAGTGCCACAGTGAAGGAGTGCCACAGTGAAGGAGTGCCACAGTGAAGGAGTGCCACAGTGAGGGAGGAAGCACAGGAAGGAGTGCCACTGTGAGAGTGCCACAGTGAGGGAGTGCCACAGTGAGGGAGGGTGAAGGAGGCTACAGAAGGAAGGAGTGCACAGTGAGGGAGTGCTACAGTTGAAGGAGTGCACAGTGAAGGAGTGCCATAGGAAGGAGTGCTAGTGGACACAGTGAGGGAGTGCTACAGTGAAGGAGGCGGGAGGCCAGGAAGGCAGTGAAGGAGGCAAGCTTAGGGGACAGGAAGGAGTGCTACAGGAAGGAGTGCTACAGTGAGGGAGTGCAGAAGGAGGCTACAGAAGGAGTGCCAAGAGTCAGGAGGCACAGTTGAAGGAGGCCACAGTGAAGGAGGCTGAAGGAGGCCACAGTGAGGGAGAGCACAGTGAAGGAGTGCCAGCAGTGAAGGAGTGCTAAATCAGTTGAAGGAGTGCCACAGTGAAGGAGGCCATGAAGGAGGCACAGTGAGGGAGTGCACAGTGAAGGAGTGCGAGTGCCACAGTGATGGAGGCAAAGAAGGAGTGCACAGTGAAGGAGTGCTACAGTTGAAGGAGTGCTACAGTGAGGGAGTGCTACAGTGAAGGAGTGCCACAGTGAAGGAGGCTACAGGAAGGGAGGCACAGTTGAAGGAGGCCACAGAAGGAGTGCTACAGTGAAGGAGGGCATAGGCAGAGTGCACTGTAGGGAGTGCCACAGGAAGGAGTGCACAGTGAGAGGCAAGAAGTGAAGGAGTGCTCAGTGAGGGAGGCTACAGGAAGGAGGCAGTTGAAGGAGGCAACAGTTGAAGGAGTGCCACAGTGAAGGAGTGCCACAGTGAAGGAGTGCTACAGTGAAGGAGTGCCAGCGAGGGGAGTGCTACAGTTGAAGGAGTGCTACAGTTGAAGGAGTGCCACAGTGAAGGAGTGCCACAGTTGAAGGAGTGCCACAGTGAAGGAGTGCCACAGTGAAGGAGGTACAGTTGGAGTGCCACAGTGAAGGAGTGCTACGTTGAAGGAGTGCTACAGTGAAGGAGTGCCACAGTGAAGGAGTGCTACAGTGAGTGAGGTGAGGACAGTGAAGGAGGCACAGGAGAGGCCACAGTGAAGGAGTGCTACAAGGAGGCGCAGAAGGAGTGCTACAGTGAAGGGAGGCTACAGTTGAAGGAGGCACAGTGGAGTGCTACAGTGAAGGAGTAACAGTTGGAGTGCTACAGTGAAGGAGTGCCACAGTGAAGGAGTGCACAGTTGAAGGAGTGGCTACAGTGAAGGAGTGCCAGTGCTGAAGGAGTGCACAGTTGAAGGAGGCAGATGAAGGAGTGCCACAGTGAAGGAGTGCCACAGTTGAAGGAGTGCCACAGTTGGAAGGAGTGCCACAGTGAAGGAGTGCCACAGATGAAGGAGTGCCACAGGAAGGAAAGCAGCAAGGAGCAGCAAAGAAGGAGTGCTACAAAGGAAGGAGGCAGTTGAAGGAGTGCCACAGGTGAAGGAGGCCAAGGAAGTAGTTACAGTGAAGGAGTGCCAAGGTGAAGGAGTGCCAAGGAAGGGAGTGCTACAGTGAAGGAGTGCTAATAGTGAAGGAGGCAGTGAAGGAGTGCTACAGTTAAGGGAGTGCTACAAAGGAAGGAGGCAAGGAAGGAGTGCCACAGTTGAAGGAGTGCAAGGAAGGAGTGCTACAGTGAAGGAGTGCACAGTGAAGGAGTGCCACAGTGAAGGAGTGCTACAGTTGAAGGAGTGCCAGCAGTGAAGGAGTGCATAGTTGAAGGAGTGCAAGCAGTGAAGGAGTGCCACAGTTGAAGGAGTGCTACAGTGGAGTGCAGTTGAAGGAGTGCTACAGTTGAAGGAGTGCTACAGTGAAGGAGTGCTACAGTGAAGGAGTGCCCAGTTGAAGGAGTGCTACAGTTGAAGGAGAGCACAGTGAAGGAGTGCCACAGTGAAGGAGTGCCATAAGGAAGGAGTGCTAGAAAGGAAGGAGGCACAGTGGGGAGTGCCACAGTTGAAGGAGTGCAAGGGAGTGCTACAGTGAAGGAGTGCCACAGTGAAGGAGTGCTGCACAGTTGAAGGAGTGCTACAGTGAAGGGTGCCACAGTTGGAAGGAGTGCCACAGTGGAAGGAGTGCCACAGGAAGGAGGCCACAGTGAAGGAGTGCTACAGTAAGGAGGCACAGTTGAAGGAGTGCTACAGGAAGGAGTGCCAAGGAGGGAAGGAGTGCTACAGTGAAGGAGTGCCAGTGAAGGAGTGCTACAGATGAAGGAGTGCCACAGTGAAGGAGTGCCAAGTTGAAGGAGGCACAGTTGAAGGAGTGCCACAGTGAAGGAGTGCCACAAAGGAACTAGTGCCACAGTGAGGAGAGCACAGTGAAGGAGTGCCACAGTTGAAGGAGTGCTACAGTTGAAGGAGAGCACAGGAAGGAGTGCCAGGTGAAGGAGCGCAAGTGAAGGAGTGCCACAGTGAAGGAGGCAGTGAAGGGGTGCTATAAGGAAGGAGTGCAGGAAGGAGTGCCAAAAGGAAGGAGTGCTGAAGGAGTGCCACAGTGAAGGAGTGCTACAGTGAAGGAGTGCTACAGTGAAGGAGTGCAGGAAGGAGGCAGTAGAGTGCTACAGGAAGGAGTAAGCAGCTGAGGAGTGCTACAGTGAAGGAGTGCTACAGGAAGGAGTGCCACAGTTGAAGGAGTGCTACATGAAGGAGTGCTACAGTGAAGGAGTGCTACAGGAAGGAGTGCCAGTGAAGGAGTGCTGCAGATGAAGGAGTGCCACAGTGAAGGAGGCTACAGTTGAAGGAGTGCCACAGTTGAAGGAGTGCCACAGTGAAGGAGTGCACAGTTGAAGGAGTGCCACAGTGAGGGAGTGCCACAGTTGGAAGGAGTGCTACAGTGAAGGAGGCAGTTGAAGGAGCACAGTGAAGGAGTGCTACAGTTGAAGGAGTGTGAAGGAGTGCAGAAAGGAGTGCACAGTGAAGGAGTGCTACAGTTGAAGGAGTGCTGGAAGTGCACAGTGAAGGAGGCCACAGTTGAACAGTGCCACAGTGAGAGTGCTGGAAGGAGGGCACAGTTGAAGGAGTGACAGTGAAGGAGTGCCACAGTGAAGGAGTGCCACAGGTTGAAGGAGTGCTAAGGAAGTGGAAGTGGGCTACAGTGGGAGTGCCACAGTTGAAGGAGTGCCACAGTTGAAGGAGTGCCAGTGAAGGAGTGCCACAGTGAAGGAGTGCTACAGTGAAGGAGTGCAGTGAAGGAAGTGCCACAGTGAAGGAGTGCTACAGTTGAAGGAGGCCATAAGTGAAGGAGTGCTAAGAGAAGGAGTGCCAAAAGGAAGGAGTGCCAGTGAAGAGCACAGTGAAGGAGTGCTACAGTTGAAGGAGTGCTACAGTTGAACTAGTGCCAGTGAAGGAGCACAGTGAAGGAGTGCACAGTGAAGGAGTGCCACAGTGAAGGAGTGCCACAGTGAAGGAGTGCCACAGGAAGGAGTGCTACAGTGAAGGAGTGCATAGTGAAGGAGTGCTACAGGAAGGAGTGCCACAAGGAAGGAGTGCTACAGTTGAAGGAGTGCCAGTGAAGGAGGAAGCAAAGGAAAGTGCACAGTGAGAGTGCCACAGGAAGGAGTGCTAAGGCAGGAGTGCCACAGTTGAAGGAGTGCTACAGTGTGAAGGAGTGCTAAGGAAGGACAGTGAAGGAGTGCCACAGTGAAGGAGTGCCACGATGAAGGAGTGCTACAGTGAAGGAGTGCCACAGGTGGAAGGAGGTGCTACAGGAAGGAGTGCACAGTGAAGGAGCTAAGCAGGAAGGAGCACAGTGAAGGAGTGCTACAGATGGAGTGCTATGAAGGAGTGCTACAGTTGAAGGAGTGCCACAGTGAAGGAGTGCTACATTGAAGTAGTGCTACAGTGAGGGAGTGCCACGAGTTGAAGGAGGCTCAGAAGGAGTGCCACAGTTGAAGGAGGCCACAGTGAAGGAGGCCACAGTGAAGGAGTGCTACAGTGAAGGAGTGCCACAGTGAAGGAGTGCTACAGTGAACTAGTGCCACAGTGAGGGAGTGCCACAGTGAAGGAGTGCCACAGTTGAAGGAGTGCCACAGTGAGAGAGTGCCATGAAGGAGTGCTACAGTGAAGGAGCAGGATGGAGTGTGGTGAAGGAGTGCCTAAGGAAGGAAGGAGTGCTACATTGAAGGGAGTGCCACAGTGAAGGAGCAGGAAGGAGTGCTACAGTGAAGGAGTGCCACAGTGAAGGAGTGCTACAGTGAAGGAGGCTGCAAAGGGCAGAAGGAAGGAGCACAGGAAGGAGGCACAGAAGGAGTGCTAATGAAGGAGTGCTACAAAGGAGTGAAGGAAGGAGTGCTAGCAGTGGCAGTGAAGGAGTGCAGGAAGGAGGCACAGTGAAGGAGTGCTACAGGAAGAGTGCTACAGTGAAGGAGTGCCACAGTGAAGGAGTGCTACAGTGGAAGAGTGCCAAAGGAGGAGGCAGTGAAGGAGTGCCACAGTGAAGGGAAGCAGAAGGAGTGCTAAGGAGGAGCAGTGAAGGAGTGCCAAGGCAGTGAAGGAGTGCTAAAGAAGGGAGAGTGCCACAGTGAAGGAGTGCCACAGGTGAAGGAGTGCTACAGTGAAGGAGTGCTGCTGAAGGAGTGCCACAGGAAGGAGTGCTAAAGAAGGAGGCAGTGAAGGAGTGCTACAAGTGAAGGAGTGCTACAGTTGGAAGGAGTGCCATAGGAAGGAGCACAGTGAAGGAGTGCCAGTTGAAGGAGTGCCACAGTGAAGGAGTGCCACAGTGAAGGAGTGCTACAGTGAAGGAGTGCTGAAGGAGTGCCACAGTGAAGGAGTGCCACAGTTGAAGGAGTGCCACAGTGAAGGAGTGCCACAGTTGAAGGAGTGCTACAGTGAAGTGCCACAGTGGATGAGCAACAGTTGAAGGAGTGCCACAGTGAAGGAGTGCTACAGTGAAGGAGTGCAGCAGTGAAGGAGTGCTACAGTTGAAGGAGTGCCACAGTGAAGGGGTGCCACAGTGAAGGAGTGCTACAGTGAAGGAGTGCTGCAGTTGGAAGGAGTGCCACAGTAAGGGAGCAGGAAGGGCAGTGACGGGTGCTGGCAGAAGGAGTGCTACAGTGAAGGAGTGCCACAGTGAAGGAGTGCCACAGTGAAGGAGTGCTACAGGGAAGGAGTGCCAGGAGCGAGTGAAGGAGTGCTACAGTGAAGGAGTGCCGCAGTTGAAGGAGTGCCACAGTGAAGGAGTGCTGCAGTGAAGAGCAGGCAGGAGGCTACAGGAAGGAGTGCTACAGTGAAGGAGTGCACAGTTGAAGAGTGCCAGTGAAGGAGTGCTACAGTGAAGGAGTGCCGCTGAAGGAGGCCACAGTGAAGGAGGCAGTGAAGGAGGCAGTGAAGGAGTGCTACAGTGAAGGAGCAGTGAAGGAGGCAACAGTGAAGGAGCAGAAGTTGAAGGAGTGCTACAGGAGTGAAGGGAGTGCCAGTTGAAGGAGTGAAGGGAGTGCTACAGAAGGAGTGCTACAGTGAAGGAGTGCCACAGTGAAGGAGTGCCACAGTGAAGGAGCAAGCAGTGAAGGAGTGCCACAGTGAAGGAGTGCCAAGTGAAGGAAGCAGTGAAGGAGTGCCAGTGAAGGAGTGCTGGAAGAAGGAGGCCACAGTGAAGGAGTGCTACAGTGAAGGAGTGCAGCAAAGGAGGCAAGACAGTGAAGGAGTGCACAGTGAAGGAGGCACAGTGAAGGAGTGCTGCAAGTTGAAGGAGTGCTACAGTGAGGGAGTGCCAGTGAAAGCAGTTGAAGGAACAGTGAAGGGCTACAGTTGAAGGAGGGCAGTGAGGGAGGCAGGAAGTGGGAGTGCACAGATGAAGGAGTGCTACAGGAAGGAGTGCCACAGTTGAAGGAGGCAGTGAGGGAGGCCAGTGAAGGAGTGCTGCAGTGAAGGAGTGCCACAGTGAAGGAGTGCTAAGAAGAAGGAGTGCCACAGTTGGAGTGCTACAGTGAAGGAGAAGTAGAGGCAGTTGAAGGAGTAGCAGTGAGGGAGCAAGACAGGTGAAGGAGTGCCACAGATGAAGGAGCACAGTGAAGGAGTACAGTTGAAGGGAGGCACAGTGAGGGAGTGCCACAGTGAAGGAGTGCCACAGTGAAGGAGTGCCACAGTGAGGGAGTACAGTGAAGGAGTGCTACAGTTGAAGGAGTGCCACAGTTGAAGGGAGTGCCACAGTGAAGGAGTGCCAGGATGGGAGTGCCACAGTGAAGGAGTGCCAGTGAAGGAGTGCCGCAGTTGAAGGAGTGCCACAGTGAGGGAGGCCACAGTGAAGGAGGCACAGATGAAGGAGTGCTACAGTGAAGGAGTGCCACAGTGAAGGAGTGACAGTGAAGGAGTGCCACAGTGAAGAGTGCTGCAGTTGAAGGAGTGCACAGTGAAGGAGTGCCACAGTGACGGAGTGCCACAGTGAAGGAGTGCCACAGTGAAGGAGTGCCACAGTGAAGGAGTGCTGCAAGTTGAAGGAGTGCCACTGGAAGAATGCCAGTGACGGGGTGCACAGTGAAGGAGGCAGTGAAGGAGTGCCACAGTGAAGGAGTGCCACAGTGAAGGAGTGCCACAGTGAAGGAGTGCTACAGTGAAGGAGTGCCACAGTTGAAGGAGTGCCACAGTGAAGGAGTGCCACAGTGAAGGAGTGCCACAGTTGAAGGAGTGCTGCAGTTGAAGGGAGTGCCACAGTGAAGGAGTGCTACAGTGAAGGAGTGCCAGAATGAATGCCACAGTGAAGGAGTGCCACAGTGACGGGGGCACAGTGAAGGAGTGCACTGTGAATGAATGCTACAGTGAAGGAGTGCCACAGTGAAGGAGTGCCACAGAAGGAGTGCCACAGTGAAGGAGTGCCGTAGTGAAGGAGTGCCACTGTAATGAATACAGTGAAGGAGTGCCAAGGAGAGTGCCACTGTGAATGAATGCCACAGTGAAGGAGTGCTAAGTGAAGGAGGCCAAGAAGGAGTGCCACAGTGAAGGAGTGCTGCAGTTGAAGGAGTGCCACTTGAATGAATGCCACAGGAAGGAGCGCTGGAAGGAGTGCCACAGTGAAGGAGTGCCGCAGTTGAAGGAGTGCCACTGTGAATGAATGCCACAGTGAAGGAGTGCCACAGTGAGGAGTGCACAGTGAAGGAGTGCCATGAGGAGTGCCACAGTGAAGGAGGCCACAGTGAAGGAGTGCCACAGTGAAGGAGTGCCACAGTGAAGGAGTGCCGCAGTTGAAGGAGTGCCACAGTGAAGGAGTGCCACAGTGAAGGAGGCACTGTAATGAATGCCACAGTGAAGGAGTGCTACAGAAGGAGGCACAGTGAAGGAGTGCCACAGTGAAGGAGTGCCGCAGTTGAAGGAGGCAGTGAAGGAGTGCCACAGTGAAGGAGTGCCACAGTTGAAGGAGTGCCATAGTGAAGGAGTGCCACAGTGAAGGAGTGCCACAGTGACGGAGTGCCACAGTTGAAGGAGTGCCACAGTGAAGGAGTGCCACAGTGAAGGAGTGCTGCAGTTGAAGGAGTGCCACAGTGAAGGAGTGCTACAGTGAAGGAGTGCCACAGTGAAGGAGTGCTGCAGTTGAAGGAGTGCCACAATGAAGGAGTGCCACAGTGAAGGAGTGCCACAGTGAAGGAGTGCCACAGAATATTGTCCCTTATTAATTCTCGCCTCCATGTAATAAATTAACTAAGTAGCCGCCGGGGTTGTTATGTGGAAGGCGTTCACTGCTTACTCAACGCTACAATATACCCGAGTACTTGTTGGCGTTGTGGCGTTGACTCGGTTTAGCGTTGTAATGGTTCTTGGATGTATGTGGTTTTATATTTGGCGTTTTGATGTAATTGACTCCTTTGTATGTTTAGTGGTGGTTTTATTTTAGCGTTGCCGTCTGGTTTATTGTTTTTGACTGTAATTAAATCGGGGTTAGGTATTTTTTTTTGTTTTTTACTACTACTACTACTATTACTACTACTACTACTACTACTACTACTACTACTACTACTACTACTACTACTACTCCTAATAATAATAATGTATAACTATTCTCATAAAAACCGCGCAATTGGATATTTCAAGGACGACGTGAAGATTAGACACCCAAGCCTATTTCACCTGAAGACTAACCATAATCATAATTAATCCAAACCTAACCTAACCTCACCCCCACAGGTATACATATACAACATTAGGGTGTGTATGTATGTATGTATGTATGTATGTATGTATGTATGTATGTATGTTTGTGTGTATGTGTTTCATGTAGATCCACAATGAAAACGTGGATAAGATAAATCTTGATAAAATCACACAGGAAAAAGGGAAACAACGGAGCACCTTAGCTTTCGTCTTTATTCAAGACATCTTAGAGGCAACTGGATTACAAGGACAGAGAGGCTTAAGTACACAGGGTGACCTTACTAAACATGAGGTCAGGTCAAAAAACATGACATCCACTAATCCACACAGCACATGACATCCACTAATCCACACACCAACCACACTGCACATGACATCCACTAATCCACACACCAACCACACAGCACATGACATCCACTAATCCACACACCAACCACACTGCACATGACATCCACTAATCCACACACCAACCACACAGCACATGACATCCACTAATCCACACACCAACCACACTGCACATGACATCCACCTAATCCACACACACCAACCACACAGCACATGACATCACTAATCCACACCAACCACACAGCACGTGACATCCACTAATCCACACACCAACCACCACCGCACATGACATCCACTAATCCACACACCAACCACACTGCACCTGACATCCACTAATCCACACACCAACCACACAGCACATGACATCCACTAATCCACACACCAACCACACAGCACATGACATCCACTAATCCACACACCAACCACCACCGCAAACACAAGAGGAGCTTATAAGAACGGGCGACGTAACTAGTCATGTTAAGTCAGGTAAATATATATGAGACCCACTAATCGTCTATCGTACATCTACCTTAAATGTTTCCAAAGCATTTTTATCCTTGGGCCACTGACAATTAATTTGTGTAACATTCTCAGTTGTGTACTGACCATCACTAAGGTTTATTGAATTAATTTTCTCTAATCAAACTAGCTTCAACAAGAAGTCTTTCTGTGACACACCCTGTGTACATAAGCCTCCCTCAGTCTCTGTAATTCAGTTGCCTCTGAAGATGTCTTGAATAAAGACGAAAGCTAAGGTGCTCCATTGTTTCCCTTTTTCCTGTGTGGTTTTATCAAGTATGTATGTATGTATGTATGTATGTATGTATGTATGTATGTAAGCTGCAGGCGTCTAATATAAAGCGATCTCATTCTCTCGTGGATAACCAAACCTTATGAGAGTTTGAACAGGTAATACATTAGCCACCTGGTGCGCGGTCTGACGTGGTTAATGAGTTCAGGGACTAGCATACAGGTAATTGTCTTAATGATCTGTCTGTCGCTTTTACCTGTCGGCTTTATCCTCCGTGAATATGTGTTTGGTTAATGGTCCGGGGAAGTGGTGGTGGTGGTGGTGGTTGTTGTTAGTGTAATTCTTTCTCCTCCTTATTTCTCCTCCTCATCCTCCTCCTCCTTATTTCTCCTCCTCCTCCTCCTCCTCCTTATTTCTCCTCCTCCTCCTCCTCCTTCCTACACGCAGCACTAGGTCCAGGTGGCCTGCATTACCAATCATGTTATCTGGTAGGTCAGCCGGGGTCAGCGGGGAGGTCATATTGGAATTATCCTTAACGAGGGTCCTAATTCCTTATAGCTAACTGAGTCTCTCTCTCTCTCTCTCTCTCTCTCTCTCTCTCTCTCTCTCTCTCTCTCTCTCTCTCTCTCTCTCTCTCTCTCATGGGTCGGTGGGGTGTTGACCATATACAGGGGTCAGGTGTGGTCAGGGGTCAAGGTCAGTCCCAAGTGGTGTGTTTGTGTTGTGAGAGGCTAACTCCTTATAGGGTCCATGATAGAGAGAAATAAAGAGAGTGGTAATTGGACTAGATTAACCCCAGAGAATCAGCCACCATTACCACCAACCTCCCTCACCATCACCACCGCCCTCACCACCACCTTACCATCGCCACCACTACCATCACCACTACCCTCACCACCACCTTACCATCACCCTACCATCACCACCACCCTACCATCACACACCTACCATCACCACCACCACCCTACCATCACACTACCACCTATCACCACCACCACACCACCCTACCATCACCACCACCCTACCATCACCACCACCTACCATCACCACCATCACCACCACCCTACCATCACCACCACCCTACCATCACCACCACCCTACCATCACCACCACCACCACCCTACCATCACCCTACCATCACCACCACCCTACCATCACCACAACACTCCCCAGTACATACACTTAAGTGCCTTTTACAATAAATTCACTCCATCAAGTAATAAGTTTGTGGCACCATTAGGCCCTCAAGCACTGGTCGGTCATTGTGGGGCAGTAGAGCGAGCCATTATGTCGCTACTTAAAGTCGCTGTGTGTCGAAGTTAATGGCGTTCTGTTGGTCATCTTTGTTTTAACTTTAGGTTCGATGGTTTAAGGTTTATCTCTTTAAGGACGATGGTTTAATGTTTTAAGGACGATGGCTTAGGGTTTTAAGGACGATGGTTTAATGTTTTAAGGAGGATGGTTTAATGTTTTAAGGACGATGGTTTAATGTTATAAGGACGATGGCTTAGGGTTTTAAGGACGATGGTTTAATGTTTTAAGGACGATGGTTTAATGTTTTAAGGACGATGGTTTAATGTTTTAAGGACGATGGTTTAATGTTTTAAGGACGATGGTTTAATGTTATAAGGACGATGGTTTAATGTTATAAGGACGATGGTTTAATGTTATAAGGACGATGGTTTGATGTTATAAGGACGATGACTTGGGGTTTTTAAGGACGATGGTTTTAATGTTTTAAGGACGATGGTTTTAA